>NW_025544654.1:0-116662 GCF_011800055.1 Colletotrichum gloeosporioides
ACCCTATACTATATAGGCGTATATACTACGCCCCTAAATACGCTTATACCTATACTAACAGATTATATAGCTGTTAATAGCAGTATAGATTAGTAGGCTAGTAATATAATAATCTTATATAGTAATACTAATAAAGGCTGAGCTATTAAGAATATTAAATAAACTTTTTATAAAGATAGAGGTAGTTAGAGTAGTGCTAATACTATCTCTTTAATAATCCTTATTATACTTATACTTATTAGCCCTCTTAAGAAAGCTTATTTAGTTTTTATAAGTTAATAGGATTAGCTCTAGATAAGCTATCTAGTATTTCTCAGATAGGTAGTTTATATTATAGTGAATATAGGTTGCTTTATACTTATTAGTTAATAGGTTATTACTATTATTATTAGTATGAAGGGTATATAAGGTTAATAACTAAGGCTAAGATCTATCTTTATAGAGTAATAGACCTATCTTCTATTCTTTATCTTAAGTAAAAGTATAAATAGTCTTAATAATATTAATTTATATAGGCTTCTTATTATTATTAGTATAGTACTTATAGGTATTTAGTAGCTAAGTCTTAAAATAGTTTAAGAGCAGTATAGCTTATAGATAGTTAGAAGAGTTATTTATAAGGTTAGTAATATAAGTCTAAAGGTATTAGATATACTTAAGGGTATTATAAAGAGTTTTATAGTCTTAAGTAGAGCTTTTAGCAAACTTATTAATAAGAGTGCTAATAGTATCTTTAGAAACTTTAGGAATATATTTCTTAAGCATTTATATAAGTATAAAGAGATTACTATTATCCTTCTATCCTATATTAAGTAACTTATTAATAAAAGTGTTATATAAGCTAATAAGTAGTATAAAAGTAGTATTACGCTCCTTAGCTTATATCTCCTTAGTAGTATTATTATTATTAAGTTTAAGGATATTCTTATTAATATACTTCTTAACTTAGTTTAATTACAGAGTAGCATTAATAAGAACTAGCTATAATTACTAGTTAGATTTACTTTTTAGCTAGGGAATACTAAATAAGAAGGTCTTAATACTTTTACTTATATTACTAGTTATTTAGAAGGATATAAGTAGAGTAATAAGAAGGTAAGAGAGGGGGAAGATATTATTAATTAATATATTAAAGTAAGTTATAGAGAGTAAGGTAATATTACTATTTAATATATTACTTAATAGGGTGAATTTTTATATAGATAGTAGTAGTCTAATATATTAAGAGCAATTAGAGGCTATATTACTATTTACTAGCTAAATTAGATTGCATAAACATATAGATAACTATAAAAAAACAAGAAGAATATTATAAGAGTAGAAAAATACTTAATTTAAGGCTATAGATACTAGCGATCTGAGCATTAGGCTTATAACTTATAGAGGTATAGGCAAATAAGTGGTAGTGATATGTGTAATAATCTAGCTAAGTGGGCTGCCTAGCTAGGAGGCTGGAAGAAGGTACTGGGGGGCCTTGGGCTGCATAGGCCACCTGGGGCACCTGTGGGCAGGTGCTGCCATAGAAATTATATGTGTCCTTGGCTTGGATTGGGACCGTATTATGTTTTTTGGTGTCCCTCCAAGGAAGAATTCCAAAAATTGTGGGTAAGCGTTTGTAGGTGTGATGTTATGTAAGGATTACAGTGAAATAGTACGAATGGCTGGAATCTTATCAAAGACTCGCGATGAGCTCCTCTCGGGGTTTTATGAGGGACTTTGAATCAGGCTACAGGGTAAGACGGCTAGCAATATGGGACTTTGGTGCACATGATTTCTTTGTCAGCCACCATAAGCACTTGCAACCCTTGTAACTGCAGCTACTCTGCAGATAGGCCACGCATTTCTCCATTCTGCAGCATATAATCACTGGCGATAAATCACCTGATAAGGCTAGCTGTGAGCTAGAGCTGAAGATGAGGACAGCTTTTTCTTGCCCTATTGCCGGGGAGCAAGAGGAACCAAAAGACATGCCTCGCCGGCCAGTGCTGTCTGAATAAGCAGCCATCTTTCACGACCGACTTTCACGGCTTATTAAATACTCGTTTCTGTACTTAGGCCGTCTGATATAACCCTGCCACATATGTCTGTGTATCATGACGTCGAGAAGGAGGGCTGTCGCACTTCAATCGCCGAGGCTGGTAGGCAGCTTAGCTTCTCGTGTACATAATTATTGTTACTGATCTATCCACAACAGACCATGGCGACGAGACAGCCAGCTCTCGCTCCCGCAAGCGCAGTTACTCGGGCGATTTCCGGCGCGAGTCCCCTGGTAGTGTGTATAACAACCACAGCCGGCCTAATAGCATCCGATCTGTCCGGCGAGATCGCTCCGCCAGTCGTGATCGGGAGTACAACTCCAGCATTTCATCTCAGCATGTCAGGTCCTCGTTCGACAGTCGGTTAGAAAGACGCCGTAGTTTCGACAGCACAACGGCTGGCCGTCGGCGCAGCGGAGAGAGCGTGCATGATCTAACAGGGCATAGGGTCACGGAGAGTGATCAGACGCCGTTGCCCAGAAATGACCGACACACGATGCATCTCGATCGCGACGACCCAGGCGATTGGGCTGTAAACCATCACCTTCCAAATTTGATTGCAAGGCTGGACGAGCCCGACACCAGTTTCATTGCTTCTAAACTCAACTATTTGAGCACAAAGATCCGGGAGATACAGTACGGCAGAAAATTGGGATCGACGCCGATGTCTACCAGTTCCACATCAGCATCCGGTGATGGAATGCGATTTCGGATCAGCTTTGCTGAGGTGCAGCGGATGCGAATCCGTAAGCTTCAGTCCCAGCTGGTAAGACACGTTGTCAAAATGCGTCTTAACGGGAGCGAGTCGCCAGGCTGGGAGCAGACACTTGAGCAGTACAGTAGGCAGTCCTTTCCCCTTACGCCCCAAATACCTCTGTATACTTGAGACCATGAAACAAACGTCTCTTGTTTCCATTGGATGTTGATAGAAGACACTGACTTGTTTGGTCCATCACAGTAAAAGCGCTGCAGGACCATGACTATATGGAGAGCCGCTCCAAGTCTATTCGGGACCCCTTCCTCGCCACAGGAGAGTACGGCGTGGATAACTACGTTCTCAACTGCAACATTGATAGTGCCCTGGCCAAAGACATAACAAAGCGTGTTGACTCCCTGAGACCGTGGGACGTTCGCCCCGCCGGTGCCAACGACCCAATCACTGGCACGCGTGGAAGCAATGTCGCGAAGACATGGTATCGTGGTTTCAAAGAGCGTATTGTGATTGCAGCAGCTGGAGGCGCCTTTCTCGTTGGACCCATGTGGATTATGGTGTTGAAAAACGGGCTCTATGCATCGCTCATCTCAACGACAGCTTTTGTTACTGCCTTTGGTATACTGATGGCTTACTTTCTCGACGAGGCCAAAGATGTACTGGCTAGCACGGCAGCTTATGCCGCTGTACTAGTTGTGTTTGTAGGAACGAGCAACCCATGACGATTTCGAAGTGGCGAAAGACATGGAGAAACAACTGGAGAAATTCGGAAAGAATGCTGCGAATCTTCACTTCGACGCTAATGAATTCAAAGACGAATGGGGTACAAGCTATCTGCGGCTACTCGCGCCCTATCGATGGCATTCTCCCCTTGGCGCGGCAGACCAATGAGTCACGTCTCAACACCATGACTAACCATCATCAAACCTCAACTACTTCAAGTCAACTTCTTCAAAGCGACTCCTTCAACACATCAGCTTCTACAGCCAGTCATCAAATCACTACGATGTCTTCTCCAGAGTATGACATCCTCGTCACAGGCTCCTCAGGCCACCTCGGCGCCGCCCTGATGCTCTCTCTCCCTTCCCACGGCCATACCCCCTTCGGCATCGACATCCTCCCCTCCTCAACCACAACCCGCACCCTCTCAATCACAGACCGCGCCGCCCTCACATCCGTCTTTACCTCCCACCCCTCCATCAAACACATAATCCACGCTGCAACCCTGCACAAGCCCCACGTCGCCTCGCACCCAAAACAAGCCTTCATCGACACAAACATCACCGGCACCCTCGCCCTCCTCGAAACCTCCTCCGCCCACCTCCCATCCCTCGAGTCCTTCATCTTCATCTCCACAACCTCAACCTACGGCTCCGCCCTCGCCCCGGCCCCCGGCTCCCCCGCCGCCTGGATCACCGAACCCACCCCGCCCGTCCCCAAAAACATCTACGGCGCCACCAAGACCGCCGCCGAGGACCTCGTCCGCCTGCACCACCTGCACACCGCCCTGCCCTGCCTCGTCCTGCGCACGTCGCGCTTCTTCCCCGAGGCCGACGACGACCCCGCCCGCCGCGCCGAGTTCCCCGCCGACGCGAACCTCAAGGTCTGCGAGCTCGCGCACCGCCGCCTCGACATCGCCGACGCCGTCTCCGCCGTCGTCTGCGCCGTGCGCCGCGCCCGCGAGATCGGGTTTGGAAAGTACATCGTCTCGGCGCCGCCGCCGTTTGCTAATGATGCAGACACCCTCGCGCGGCTGAATGCCGGTTCGGATGCGGAAGGCGTGTATAGAGGGTGCGTCCCCGCGGCGGGCGCCGTGTTTGAGAAGCTCGGATGGAGGTTCCCGGACCGCGTCGACCGCGTGTACGACTCGGCCAGAGCGGTGCGCGAGCTCGGGTGGAGGCCCAAGTGGACGTTTGAAAAGGTCGTCGAGAGGCTTGCGCGCGGCGAGGACTGGAGGAGCGAGCTGACGCATGTGGTCGGCAAGAGGGGGTATCACGATGTGCCGACGGGAGTGTACACGACATGAAGAAAAACAAAGCGACGACGTGGTATTTCCGGTCTATGTATATCCAGACGCAACAAAATAAATACATCCCAAAATAGTGAAAATGCCCCCAGAAAATAAACAAACGCTATGCAGTTATCAATCATGCCTCGACATCCCTCACAAGCCCCAACTCCGCGCCCAGCTCCAGAACCTGCCTCGCGACAGCATCGACATCAACCGTCTTGATGACCACCCGGTGGTTCCCCTCCCACTCCACCAACCGCGTCGACCCCGGCTCGCAGTACTCCTTCAGCAGCCGCCTGTGCTGCTCCAGCCCGGGATCCTTCAGCCCATGCACATGGATCGTGGGCAGCCGCAACACATGGTCCGTCCCGCTCCCGTTCGGCCAGTCGTCAAACACCACGCTCGCCTCCGCCGCGTCCCCCACGCCCTGCGGCGCGTCTATCCTGTCGTCCAGCACGATCAGCGGCGCGCGCCCCGCGAGCAGCACGCCAAACTTCCAGTCCGCGCTGCCGCCCGCGCTCGCGATGCGGCGGCCGTACTTCTGGCGCAGCATCTGCTGCGTGTACATCAGGCTCGCGCTGATTTTGGCGCCCTGCGAGAAGCCCAGCAGGCCGACCCACTTGCCGGTCGCGCCGAGCGCGTCGTCGTCGTCCATGGCCATGCGCAGCTGGAAGTGGATCTCGGCGGAGGCGGTCTCGGCGTCGACGACGGGCTGGTGCTCGGGCAGCCAGCGCAGCCAGCGGCGGAAGGGCCCGTAGTCGCCGTAGACGGAGACGATGTCGTGGTGCGGGGCGCAGATGAAGGGGCCCTCGGCGAAGACGAGGCGGAAGTGCGGGCGCAGGCGCGCGATGAGGGCGCGGCACTGGACCTTGAAGACGGCGGCGTTGACGCCGCCGCCGTGGAGGCAGAGGATGCGCGGGAGGTGGAGGGTGGTGTCCGGGCCGGAGCCGGGCGGGGTCGTTGCGCTTGGCATTGTTGGGGAGCGCGAGACCGGGGTTTGTGTGAGTGAGGGAGTTGAGGTTGTTTGTTGATGGGGTCCCCGGGGGGAGAGGGGGAGGGGGGCCGAGGAGAGTGGTTGGGGTGCGTGGGTGTAAGTTGATGGTTCTGCTGGGGTTCGTGGGCAGAAGCGCGGGTGTCAACTCGGGACCGAGAGGATGTTTCGTTTGGGGTATCTTTGTCTCTGAGACTGAGTGAGGAAGAGAGGAAGAGAGGGAGGGAGAAGAGAGAAAAGAGTGAGCGAGGTTATGCACGAGGGTAATAGGTGTGTAGAAAAAGGGGGAAAGGAAGGGAAAGAAAGTGGCCGGTTCGGAAGCCGTCTGCGCTCGTTCAACGTCTGGGATAAGACGCAACACACGGAGGACGATGGTACGGATAAGCAGATCGACACTCTTCCTCAACAAGTGAGCAGCAGGAAAAAAAGCCAAAAGGCGGTTTTTTTTGCGCAGGGACAGGCGCCCAGGTCGCTCTAAAATTGCGGGGCGATGGATTCAGGTCGCGTCAATGTCCGGTGCGTCGACGCTTCACCGGCCGGAGCTCCGAACGGTGGTGCCTCGTTGTGAGGTTCGTCCTGCTTTCGATCGCCGAAGAGGGCTGTCTGGCTGCCTGTCGTTCGGTGGTCTAGCTCCAATAGACGTGATTATCAATGGGCGTAGATCTCTCTCTTTCTTCCCCGAAGTGAGATTGACAACCGGGCTTGTCCTTTTGCAGCCTGGTCTGTTCGGCGTCGGGCTTGTCTTGCTGTGCTTGTTGCTCTCGCAAGTCGTCTCGTCTTCTTTATTTATCGTTCTATGGGCGGCGCAAATCAATCGCAAACCGCTTGTGCTGTCAGACTTGGGGAAAGGCCGGGCGCGCGCGCAAGAGCAAGCGGGTGTGCGGTCAGATTTAAAGATACGAGAAACGGCGAGCGTCAGGACTTCGGAACCCGGATGCCGCTGCTGTCTAAATAAGAGAATCAAGATTTTGGGGGCCGACCGGATGAAAGGCGAGACACAATTGCTGTCATGATGACCAAGAATCCAAACCTTCAGATTCTCCTGCTCCCTTCCCTCGGTTCGCAACTATCCCCCTCAAACTGGCAACTCCATCGAAAGCCGAGGCATGTTCGTCCAGCCTGTGTCTCAAACGCAGCTTTGCAGCATCACAAAAGCTTGTCTGGACCCAGCGGGCTGGTCGCAGCGGACAGTGGCACCGAACATCAGACATCAGACACTTGTCGTGGATCATATAGAAAGGCCTTAAGGCCCCTTCTCGAACGCTAAAGAGATTGAATACCGGTCGACATAAGACGAAAGGCAAATGGCCCCAACCGGGAAAGCTTGTGGTTGGACGGGATTGGCCAGAAGCGGTAATCGGGTTGCGCTCTCACCGTGACTGAACCGGGGAATGGCTGGCCGTTCGGAGGTTCGGCGCGAGGTAGCACCCTGCGAATGGCCGATTTTGAGTGCGCCTGCTGCGACGACGACGACTCGTCTTCCTGATTAGTCGCCGTTCCTTATCAGACTCGGGAAACAGTCAAACACATGTATGAATTAATTCCAGACATGCAAGAAATCTAAGAACAGATAAATCAAAACAGAGGTCCGGCGGGCTTACCCGTCTGTCTGTCTTGGGGATGCGCGCGGCCGGACGGGCGGACGGACCTGGGCTGGGAGAATGTCCGATGGAAGGGGTGAGCAAGCAAGCGAGCAGCAAGCACATGCAATGCACGCCCGCGCCGCCCGCTGCGCAGAGAAAAGAAAAGAAAGAAAGCAACTCCCCGAATTCTTTACAGTAGCAGCGTCGGTCCGAAACCGAAAGCCGATTTGCCCAATTTGCCATTTTTGCTGCTGCTGCTGCTGCTGCTGCTGCTGCTTCTCCAACGTCACCCGCGTTCTGGAACCTTGATAAGAGGACAGAACCTCTACGCAGGCAGAAAAACGCCCGTCATCTCATCTCATGCTGCAAGTGATGCATCGCGTGAGAAGCGAGACTGTATCAACTGTATCGAAACAAACTCATCTGCCCACTCTCACACGTTCGGCTGGGTCAAGCGAGAAGCTTCAGAAGCTTCACATTGAACTCTGTCCAGCAACGGGAACTCAGTCTCGATGCAGCAATTGACTCGCGCCTAACCAGGTGTCACCTCGGGAATGAAGCTTCCACAACCTTCGATAGTTCTTCCACCCGCATGGGAAGATGCAGGCCAGAACTCAGAACACTCTCTCGTGAAGCAAAACGTTCAAAACAGGCGGCGGGTGTAGCAATATGTATCCGCACCCGCACCGCTCACCCCGAAGCAGCAGCAGCATCACCAGCAGCAGCGGCATTCGTCGGCGGCCGCGGGGAGGCCCTTCAGCAAGAGCAGGAACTTAGGCGAGCAGGGATGAACACATTGGACACTGTCGACACCCACTAATTCCCTCCGCGAGGCCACAACAAACGAATCGCGTGCTCTCCAAGCCCGGCTCAGCCACACGCTAATGCCCCATGTGCCCCGCTATTCCCATCAGCCACACTATGACGTTTAATTGTGCCCCTCCACGCCTTCCCCTCTCTGTGCCACTCTGTGCCGTGATGGTGAGCTGTCACGGCAGCTCTTGGTACCTACCACCAGCTAATACGTGGAAACTGACGCCTCTTCTCACAAACAAGAGGCCTCTTCTCTGACTCTCCGTCTCTCTCGCGTCCAAAAGAAGCTCCATCTAAGCCTCACAGGGCCGCGATATCCACGTTGACGACACTTCTGCGCCACACCAAACCCTCAACAAGCTTCATCTGGCGACCCCGAAGATCCAGAATCCAAAAAAAACAGGGTCCATCTAGCCATCTCCAAAACATACAAAAACAGTTGCCATCACCTCCATAGCAGCTGCTTCCCCTCCTGCCATCACCAGCCTCATCCATCATCAGACGATACCCAACCCAACCCCACCTCCCTCTCTCCTACCTCGCATCACCTTCTCGTTTGCTCTCCCTCTTCGACACCTGATACCCAAAGTCCACATAAGCACGACACCTCGCACGTCCTGAATCATGTCGTGGTCAGGCCCCTCCCACAACGAGAAGCCCCCCGTTCCCACGGGCGAGCACCACCAACAGACCTTCCCTCCCCCTCCCACCGACCAAAAGACCGAGCTGCCCGCCGGCCAGCAGGGCCAGCAGCCGTACTTCCCCCCGCCGCCTCCCGGCCCTCCCCCCGCGAACCAGCCGCAGTACACCCACGCGCCCCAAACCCAGCAGCAGCCGCAATACGGCGCCGCCCCGACCCAGCAGTACGCCCCTCCCCCGGCCCAGCACCAGGCCGACTACAACCCGGCCCAGGCTCAGTACGGCGGCGCCGGCCACCACTACACGCCCCCCGGCGCCGACCACACCGACCCCGCCGCCTCCCAGGCCGCCGCCGCCTTCGCCGCGACCGCCCCCGACACCACCAAGCCCCAGAAGCAGCACAAGGGATGGGGCGAGCGCCTGACCCAGATCGGCATGAAGGCCGCCGGCCCCATCAACGCCATGGCCAACAAGATGGGCTCCCAGAGCTTCCTGCCCACCACCATGGACAAGGAGTGCGAAAAGGCCGCCAAGATCCTGCAGAGCTTCTGCAGTACGTCCCCCCCTCCATCCCCCGTCAGACCAGAGCATGGCTAACATCAGCACCGTAGAGGAGGGCATCGCATCCGACGTCCCGCCCCAGCAGGCCTCCGAGAAGCTTGAGCCCGGCAAGACCGACGCCGCCGGCGGCTCCTCGCGCCCCGTCACCCCAAACAAGGCCAAGAAGGACCAAAAGGCCATCGTCAAGATCCCGAGCAAGGTCATCAACAAGGCCGTCGGCCTCGCCATCTTCACCACCTTCCGCGCCGGCTTCCAGTTCTCCGGCGCCACCGGCTCCGGCGTCCTCATCGCCCGCCTGCCCGACGGCTCCTGGGGCCCGCCCTCGGGCATCCAGGTTCACGCCGTCGGCGCCGGCTTCATGATCGGCGCGGACATCCACGACACCGTCCTCATCATCAACTCCCGCGAGGCGCTCAACGCCTTCCTCGGCAACCGCGTCAGCCTGGGCTCCGACGTCGCCGTCGTCGCAGGCCCCTACGGCGCCGGCGGCGTCATGGACGTTGGCGCCAGCTTCGGCGGCAAGACGCAGAAGGAGGGCGAGCAGAAGGCCGCGGAGGAGGCTGCTGCTGCTGCTGCGGCCAAGCCTGCCGACAACGGCAAGCTGAAGCCCGAGGACGACAAGAAGGCGAAGCGCAGGAGCAGCAGCACGTCGCTGAAGCCCAACTTCTCCTACGTCAAGTCGCGCGGCTTCTACGCCGGCGTCCAGGTCGACGGCACCGTCGTCACCGAGCGCAAGGACGCCAACGCGGCCTTCTACGGCCAGAAGGTCGCGGTCGACCAGATCATCAAGGGCCAGGTCCCTCCCCAGGGCCCCGCCGGCCAGTGGCCCGGTGGCGCGCACCTCTTGTACGAGGCCCTCCGCACCGCGGAGGCGCAGCAGCCCCTCCCCGAGGCTAACCTGCCTCCCCCGGCCCCCGTCCCGGCCACCGGCCCCGTTCCGACCACCAGCCCCGGACAGGCACCTCCGGGCTACGGCCAGCATTCACCCCCGGGATACGGACAGCCACCTCAGGGCTACGGTCAGTACCCCCAGGGTGGACCTTTGGGATCCCACCCTCCCCAGAGCGGCCCGACTGCGTCAGGAGCTCTGGGTGACGAGCAGCTCCCAGGCTACGTCGAGGACAACGTTCCTCGTCCCGGCGTGGGAGACCACAAGCAGCAGTACCAGTGAAAACAATAACGAAAAGCGTCATGACTTGAGTTTGTGTATGAAAGTTGCGCGATGAGATATCCCTTATGCACGGCCGGTTGCAGCTTAGAACTTAGATAGCCCCCTCAATGACATAATTTCTTCCAACATCATTACGAGGAAACCCGACGAATCTGTGATGTGTACCAGTGTCGCTTAAACTTGCCCGCTCTCCATGACACCGGCGTGCCATCCACAAATCCATGGCGGACAGAGTGAACAGTGGCACATCGTTCGCCGTCCTCCGGGTGTACTCTGGAAGCAAGTATGTAGCCGAGACATCACGCCTCGCAGTTCGACAACTCGGCCAGACATCCTCCGGCGTGCCACAGACAGCGTAAGACGGCAACGAATTAGACGGGGTGGACGATGTGGTCAACGAGGAGTGCTGCCACAGATTCCGAGTAACCTTACAGATACATCTGTACGATTTGCATCTTGACTCTTCAATTGATTGCTGCCATCCTCGATTACACGCCATGAATCTGTCAAGGTAGGTAGGTGTATACTATTCGAGTGCTTTACGTGGCTAAATTGGCATGATGACCATCGACCTTGATATTCAACCCCCCTGCATAACGGGAGAGGTTCAGTTGTTTCTAAATCATACGGAACCTGCAGTAATTTGTGGCTTTTTTTCTGCAAGCTGCGCCAATGTTCCAGAGATGCTTCAGAGATATTGAACCTCGCCCTGGTTGGTCGCGTGGTTTTGCGCTAGTAGCTCATCGAGTGTCATGTTTCAACCGGCTGGTTGCCAAGCACCAAGCCGGCGCAGGAACGTATCGTTGATTGGGAAAACAAAAAGCAACGACCACAGAATAAGCAACGTCTGGATCTGAGTGGTCCCCCTTCCTGGGTTGGAGAAAACTCCTTGCAGGCTCGAGATCATGCGGGGTGTGTGCCAATTACCGGTAGCAAACCAAATTCTATCTATACCGGCGAAACTCACTTCAAGCCTGGCGTATTAGTTGAGCTGCATAATTGAGGGCTTACACAAGAGATGCCACGGTCGATGCTCGCACCACGCCACCAGCGAGCACCCTCTAGCCTCTGGTGCTGTTCTCGAAAGGCGCCACAGGATGGGAGCCCGCAGCGCTCGGCCAGCGATCGGACCGACGAAGTGAGGCGGAAGGAAGCCAGCAGATCGTGATATCCGCCCCCTAGCCTTTTTGGGCAATGCGGGATCAGGGTCACCGGTGCGGTACGGCGCTCACGACATGACGGGTGGGCCCAAGTGCCGGCCGGTCGCCGTGCACTCCCGCGCTGTCAGAAGTTGAACGCACAAATCTCAATTGCAATTAACACGGGGCCATCGTCTGTCGTCGGTTGAGATGCCGTAGGGGATAGTGCCGTTAACCCAGGGCAGGGCAGATCATTCGGTCTCTATGAAACGGATCTGTATATGATCCACAGGGGGCCGCTGGGACAGGTCGACAAATTCGGACGAAGTTCGTCGAGAGAGACTGTCTTGATCCTAAAAAAAGACTTCCAGTGACGGTCGCAAGGCTGGTTCAGGTCTTGTTTTGGCCTGGGCTTGCGTGATTTCATGAGCTTGGCTTTGTAGACTATTTCACATACCCCGCTGGCATTGGAATGCTGGATGTCATTCCTGCATTCCGCCCGGCACCAGAGAGACGGGACGTCGCATTTGTGACGATTGTCTGGACTTTGCCCGTCTCGCCTGGGCCGCAAGTTCGGAACACGGAAGAGGTGGATTGTGTGCCGTGGCGTGAATGCCCAGGTAGGCTGAGCAAAATTCCAGTTTGGCCGCGATGTCGGTGCAAGAAGTCGAGATGGACGACGACCAGGGATGTGCTGAGGACGTCATCGACTCCACGGTGATGAGACGCCCAGGATGTGCAGCATTGGGACTTTTTGGGTCTTTCGGTACTCCGGTCGCCCTCAGCGACACATTCGCTGTTCAGTCCTCGCTTCGGCCTTTCACCGGCCGCTCAAGAACCCCCCTTTTTTGGGCTTTCCAGCCTCCAGTTGTCCACAACCCCTTCTTCATCTGACATCCCCACGCCAAGGAAAGGTCACTCGAACTGGTGCTGAGGCAGCGAACAACTGGAGACTGATTCGTCAGATCGTGTCAGGTCCATTGAAATGGTCTCCAGTGTTCTTGTGGTGGGCAGATGAGCAGGCCGATCGCCAGGGCCCATTGATGCTGCCCGTTTCTCCCTTTGTTCTGGGGTTTGAGCTTTAGTCGACCATCGGCTTGCATGCAACGACCGGCGTGTCGGTGCCAGAAGCTGCCATCGTCTCCTTCGGGTGGTTTTGGGACGATTAAGCTCAGGGCCAAGTCCAGGTGTTTGCAGATGTTTACAGTGACTGACCGGGTAGAGCTGGACAAAATTGACTTTTTGTGATCCTGAGCTTCCCGTCTCTCGGGGCAGGCGTTGGAAGGTTTAGCTGAAGCCTGCAGATTGGCAGGTTAGGCTCGCTGAGCCGAAAGTCTGTCCTGGATTGACCAGCTGCCGCTCCAAGCACCCGCCGCTGTTTTGGGTAGGGTGGCAGCGGTGACTAGCAGTTGAAATGGAGATACATAGTCTTGGCCTGAAGGGGCACAAAGACGGCGTGTCTGTTGTCAGAGAAATGCTGATCGGCCGCGGTTCGCAGCAAGATCCGCGTCATGTTTCGTCAAAAGGGAAAGAATCAAACGGAGCCGGCACCATCCCTGATTCGAAAGTCGTTGTCGGTTGGGAAAGGTTTGGCAAGCCCGGGATGTAGCGTCCAGAGTCGGACTCGACAGCCTGAAAAATGATTTGTCGCAGGGAAAGCGACGTCCACCGCCATCAATCCCCAGCACCGTTCCTCCTCTATTGGGGTCCGTTCGGGGACAGAGTAGCGGGCAGACAGCGGCCATCAGCCAACCAGCCCGAGGTGAGCGGCAATCGATGCCTCCCTTATTTTTTCTTCTCCCCTTGTTGCTGCCGATCTCTAGATGGAAAGCATCTGGTTGGCCGCAAGGGCGCATTAGCATGTTAAAATGCTCCGTAGACGCTGGAGGTTGGGCTGTTGGATAAGGAGGTGAGAAGGCTAGCGTGATAGGCATAAGTGAAGATCAGAGCCGCTTAAAGTGTTGATGCTGGAGCACGAGCGATGACATTCTGGAAAAAAGACTCGGTACGTATTCCGCGAGCCGTGGCTGTGGCCCGTTGGGAGGCTCCCAAGGCTCCGTTGGTTTTGTGGGCGTCTGATGTCTGAACGGTGACGGCGTGCAGGAACAGGTGCAGAGTGCAGCAGCAGGCACGCACCGCAGCGAGTGACAAGCACAAGACCAAAAAGTGTGTGTGGTTGTTGGAGTCTGCCGTTGACATTGGCCACTTTGGTGGAGGCGCTGGCTAGCACTGGATCAGATCGTCTGCTCCGGATGATGACGACGCGTAACTCGGCCCAGTTTTTGCGCTGCGAAAAATAGCAACGCTTCTGGCGCACCCGTGAGGCGTGCATGCGTTTTTTTTTGGGGGGGTTCCCGAGGGTTTCATTCGGAGTAATAGACGGGTGGCAGACAGGCGAGATGGTGGCACTGAGCAAGGCAGTGTTTGTAGATTTTGTGGTTTTGTGGACAGCACGGCGGGTACGAGGTTCCTTGTAGGAAGGTCGATTGCGCAGAGTAAAAGCTTGTTAATGTGTCCAGCGGCTCAGCTCCGGTCAGCTCGTAGATGACGATGGCAATGCAAGCTGGGTGCGAGAGTCATGGCCGACGGCGGCTCCAGGGCACCGAGTTCGAGGTAAGGTGCCAGGAGCAAGGCCTTCGGGCGGCAAGCATCCGGGAGGCGTGCGTGCTGAAGCTGGACGGCAACGGCATCGGACGGCGGAGCTGGCAGCAGCAGAACAGGATCTGGAGACCTTGAACTGGAGCTTTTTGACAGGACAAGACGACAGGACAGGCACGCCGTCGACAGGGAGGCGACCGGCAGACGGCGACTCGGACCCACGAGGCAGTGGTTGACAAACCCCACGGTGACGAGGGTGTTGGGCCACTGAGGGTAACGGAGGCACAAACGGAGGTCTGGGATTAGGACGCATCGACGGTGATCAGCACAACGTCGATTGAGTGCCGAGTAGAGTTATCTGGCAGTGTGATCCGTCTGGGCCTCGCGATGGAGCACTGGAGCAGCACCCAGAATTCGGGAGCCCTGCGATGCCCTACCATGCGTGGTGGTCGCCATGAGGCCGCTAACAGTATTGGCAGACGTGGGCCGCGGCCGAGTGTGCCGTGTTGTGTGAGTGAGTGAGCGATTTCGACGTGTAAATCTCGAGTTTATGTTTGTATTGCCGTAGTAGAATATGCGATGATGGCGCCAAAGTCCAATGAAAAGTCGTCTTTTGTGTGTTTCTTCCCGGCGAGATTGGGGACGGGTGTCGAGCTACCCGTCGCCGCGAAATTGACGAGATTGGAGCGGCCCACGGGAGAGAGATAGCCAAGGGTTCTGGAAGGGGATGGCCTACCAGCAGCGGCAGCAGCAGATTGATGAAATTGGACGGGTTGGGATTGCTGGCATTGGCGATGATGGGCGTGGTGGTCTTCTGGGTGGTGGACGCGGGTGGTGGTTTGCAATGGAAAAATTAAGATTGGGGTCGCTCGGCACATGGAAAGGAGAGATTGCGGTGATTGCAGGTTCGAGCACGGGTACGGGAGCGGTACTTGGCGGGAAGCGGTGATTTGGCAGGGGCGAGGAGGTACTGGAGGGGTACAAGGGGCAAGCTGGGAAAGGAAGCGGCTATCGAGACGCCCTCCTCCTGCCATCTGGGAATGGGAAGGAAGGAAGCAGAGCCAGAGCCAGAGCCGCTCTCCCCCTGAGAAAACGGTGACGGGTGGCCAATCACGTTTGTTGGACCGAATTTGTTAGGCACCGGGAAGGACGTCCTGGGGAGTCGCACCTTCCAATCGTGAGCGGTTCCCTCGAGCACGTTTGTAGAGCCACGCGACGGCGATTGGATGGCGATTGGATCTGGTGGTCTGTGGGCCAATGATACGGCACAGATCAAGCTGAAGCGGGGCTCCTTCCTTTTGGTCCGCTGGCCGTCATTTGCAAACTGATAAGCAACGGAGGTCTCGCAATGGGACTGTGAACTGCAACTTGCAAGAAGCTGCCCTGCACTTAAGAACGCAGGGCAGCTTTCGCGCGACGAGATGCAACTGAAAAGTGCTTCTTTTGCTGTTCCTTACATAAGAACGCCATCTCCCGGAGCCCACTTCAATCTGCGTTAATCACGGCCAGCAACCTCTGCAATCTGGGATCAGACAGATTTACGTTAGATACAGACTAGCGAGAGACGCGACGGCCTCGGCGCGTGTTCCCAGCACTGGGCGCTAGGTGACTGGGACTAGCAGCGAGCACGCCTTCGAGAATTCAGCAAAGGAGCCGCTGCCGGCGCCGGCGCGACGGAAGACGGGACTGTCAATTGGATCTTGGCCACGCGCTGGTGGCGGCGCCTCTGGCTGCGGTGGTTGCGTGGCTTCGTGGCTGCAGCATCGTCGGAGTGCGTTCCTGGCCCCGTCGGGACAATGCAATATCTTGGATCTTGCGAAATGCCATCATCAGCGTCCAGCTCCAAGCTGATTGCGTGCCGGACAGCCATGCCCAGCAACAGCAGGTCGGCCAGAAGCTGCAAGACGACCCAGGGTTCCGTCACCGTGCCGTAACGACGGCTGGGGAAACTGTGGGCTACCGTAACCAAGCACTGAGTGTGGACAGCGACAGTGACAGTCCTGACTGTGAGTGCTGAGGTGAGGTGCGGTAGCGTCCCAGAAAAAAACCCAGGGCAGTCGCGCCGTCCCCACCCAGGGCCCCCACCGGGAATAATTCCCCTGCCCCCATTGTGCCCCCGCCCCTGACCAGTCAGCAGCGGCCGTGCCGGCGGATTCCTGGTCGCGGGCTGGACCTCCCACCTCCCATCGCTACCCCTTTCGCCGTTCCCTGCCCACTTTTTGGAGGTGAACCCACTCACCCTTTTTTTCTCCTCCCTTTTTGCGTCCCTTCACCTGTACCGAGCGAGCCAACGATTGAAGACGGTCTCGGAGAGGCGAAATATTGGATGAGATGACGAGGACGTTCAGTCTGATGCGAGGGACATGTGGTCCAGTCCACGTCCAGCCAGAAGCAACGACTGCAGCACAGAACATCAGACAGCGGAGCGCGGATTGCTTCTGCGTGTTCCATGCTGCTACCGCTGCCGCGTCTGCAGCGCACCTCAACTGTCGATATGGGACGAGGAGGAGAGCCCTCTGTCGCAGGCTCGTCTCTCCATACGGCGTGCGCTACGAATACCATAGTACAGGCAGAAAGCAGTGTTTGAGAGTCTCAGTTGCTGTCCAGAGAGAATGGGCTGAGGCGACTCGTCACTCGTCAACCTCCAACTCGGTTGCAAATTCCCATGCACAGGCAACGCAACGCTACTGTACCTATTCTGGAGCTACACACATTCTACCAAGTACAGGCCACAGACGACGGATACGCAGCTGCAGGTCCCGTTTTACCCATTCCTTCCCACCCGTTTACCCTGCACCATGCGATGCGCAGCGCCGCCGCCGCCGCCGTCTTGCCTCCTTCTTTGGACCGTGGTGCAGCTCGCCGTAAGACAGAGCCGCTGCTTGTGTGTGGCGGCGGGAGGGCAGTGGCAGAGGCAGTGGCAGTTGCCGTCGTTATTGCCAAAACAAGTTGCTACGTTAGTGTTTTGTTTCTCTTGTATTTTGTTTTTTTTGTTAATTTTTCCTCTTCGCTGTTTTCTTTGAGGCTTCCGTGCTTCCCTCCAAGCCGTTGTCCCAGCTCCTGCCATTCTTTCTTGGAAGCAATGGAAATGGTGACAATGGAAATGGAAGAAAAAGATACGTACCCTGGTTACATCCCAGAAGTGGGAAGGAAGGCGCTCTTCTTCAACAGGGCCCCCTGCTGCCAATTTTATCCCAATCACCAAATCCCACCCGTCCCTGGCTCTTGCAGCTGCTGCTCGTCGCCAAGCCTTCTCTCCCACGTCCTTCTTTCTGTCTCTGTCTCTTCCTATTTCTCGGTGTACCTTTTGTTTTTTGTCACTGCTGTTGCTCCAGACAGACTCTCAGAGTGAGAGAGAGGCTCGCCCTTCCAGTTATCAATGTGTACCAGGCCAAACTTGGCTCCAACTCCCCGAGCCATCACCCCAGTCCCAGTCTTTCCCTCTTCCTTCCTGGATTCCCACTCCCGCTCCCACTCCCCCTGGTCCACGCCTCCATCTTCCTCGTCCACACACCCACAACTCCATGTCCCACACCCCCCTCCCCCCCTAAATCAGCGTGGTGAACATTGAGAACCACCCCCGGTCCCCGTCCGTCACTCTACGCCGCACATACGGAGTCTCCTCCCGGCACGCTCCAAGCAGGTATTCGTAGCTCTCGTTCGCCTTCTTCCCTACCGCGCTACGAATACCTATCTACCTACCTTACTCCGTTCGGTACCTGCACCCGTCGCATAGTAGTATCCATCCCCTACTGTACTGTTTTGGCGTCTTTTCAGCACCGTTACGCACCTCTCTTGTACCTACCCGCCCGCTATTCAGGGACCCTCTTTTTCACTCTTCCAGACCTCTTCTACCTCTTCTTCCCTCATCTCCCACCCTTCCCCTCCTGCTCCTTTCCCTTCTCTTCGTCTCTCCAGTTCACCACGAATCTGGATCGCCAGTCTCTGCTCGCGTCTTCCTTTCCAGCAGCAGAGATTCCCGTTTTCCCGATCACTTGCCGGTCCTATGATCGTGTCACTCGCTCAACACAACCACCATTAGCTGCTATCGCCGGTATCTGCTTTTTTCCATTTGGCCTCGGTTTGCAATCATCCATACAGACTTCTCGTTTTCTGTTTGACAGGTCTTGGGTCGTGGAGCTATCGTCCGAACTCACCTCACCAATCCGAGTTCACTACATCCGCACCAAGACTACAGCATAAGGAAGAGGAACCCTCGACGACAACCGACGACCTCACCTCATCGCTCAGACTGCTCGCTCACACAAACACCAAGCCGAACAACCCCCCTACAGCCGTCAAGCTGGACGAAAAACAACTAGACCGTCTTATTCGGACAATGGGCGCTAAGCTGCCTGGTCCGGTTCGCGCTTGCAGTATGCGAAACCCACTCACGAGAACGCTGCTTTTTGCAGTCGTCATCCTGGTCATCATGGCCCTCACTCTCAGAAACGACGCCATCGACGTCCGCGGCCGTATTATGAAGACCGGTGCCGGAGTCAAGTCCTCCATCACCCACCAGCAGCCTTTGGACCCCGTTAAGTCTCATGGCTCATCATCTCTCTCCGACAAGATCCCCGCCGAGCCGGCCCCCTCATCCACTCACGTCATGAACTGCGATGTCAACACCGACCACCTGAAGCAGGTCAAGGACAAGTATGGCCTCGACAACAAGATCCACTACTTCAAGCGCTACGTCAAGTTCACCCGCAAGAACATAATTCGAAAGGCCTACACCGTCCTCGACCAGGAGTTCCTGCCCAAGAAGTTCAAGACGGTTGATGTCACCAAGTCCTACGCTCCCGAGGAGTGCCACGCTCCTCTCGAGCTCCCCGTCCCTCAATCCCCTTACCCTGCCACTGTCAACGCCTCTGACTTCATGTTCGCTGTTTCCACCACCTACAAGCGTTTCAACGACCCCAAGACGAGCCCGATCAAGGAGTGGTCTCACTGGCTTACCGACAGCAACGGCAAGTCCAACGGGGGAAAGCTTCTGCTTCTCCTTCTGGACGCTAGCGACGCTGAGCTCAAGGATGCTAGCGACAGGCTCAAGCGTGTCGGCATTGACGTGGATGTGGCCCACTCCGACCCTTCCATGGAGATGGCTGTTCGCTACCTGACTCTTGTTCCCTACCTTTACAACCATCCCGACCGCAAGTCGAAGAAGTGGCTGGTTACCTGCGACGACGATACCTATTTCCCCAGCATGCACGGTCTCATCGACAAGTTCGCCACTTTCGATCACCTCGACCCTCTGTACGTTGGAACCCTTTCTGAGGATGTCAACGCTATCCACCGCCACGGTTCCCAGGCCTTCGGCGGTGCTGGTGTCTTCCTCAGCGTTCCCCTGGCTGCTGCCATCAACCAGCTGTACGAGTCTTGCAAGACCCCCCAGAAGGTCAAGGAAGCCAACTCCGGCTGGGGTCCCCAGGGCGATATTCTCCTCCGCAAGTGCATCTACGAAAACACCGAGGTCCGCCTCACCAATATCTGGGATCTGTGGCAGCTCGACCTGTACGGCGACCCGGCCGGTTTCTACGAGAGTGGCATCAAGCCCTTGAGCTTGCACCACTACAAGGGCGGCGGCTGGCACTTTGCCAAGCCCTTCCAGACCACCAAGGTTTCTCACGCCTGCGGCGAGGACTGCCCGTACCAGCGATTTATCACGTCCGACGACTTCATCATCGCCAACGGCTTCAGCGTTGCCCACTACCCGCAAGGCATCGACTTCAACCTCGATCAGATGGAGCGCACCTTTACTCCCGCCCCCGATGACATTGGCTGGAACTTGGACTACATGTTCGGCCCCCAGCGCAGATCTCTGCACAAGACTGGCCGCAAGATTGCCTGGGAGCTCCAGGAGGCTCACGTTCAGGAGGACGGTTCCGTACTCCAGATCTACACCCGCAGGAAGGACGACGAGCGCTGGGTCGAGGAGGACGGCGAGCCGATGAGCAAGATCGACGGCGTTATCGAGCTTGTGTGGATTCCCTCCACATGAGGTGCCCTCGGGATTCCCGAGCACGACGATACGACACAGGCGAAGGCCCTCTCGAGGCGCCTTCACCTCATGACATGATGGGACGGGTGGTTTTGGCGAAACGCCATCGGATAAAAGCACCTCAGCAACCCATCCAAGCATTTTCCCCATCATCCCAGGATATCCTGGCCTGTTTTCATAGCTGGTCCTCGGCCGAAATGGCACGGGCTTGTTTCGATTCAGACGGCAGCACAAAGGCAACCCGGCGAAGGATAACGGTTGCCTTTCCCAGGGCAAAAGCATACCATACGGATCCCCCAATACCAACCTCCCTGGACAGGATCATAATTATAATCCGCTGACCGCGATACCCTCATTTCATTACCAACAAAAACCCCCTTTTCGATTCGACTCGGTTCTCGACTTCGGCATATAGCTCCCAATCAGAGCTTCGGCGTTTGAGTTCGGGCTTTTTATTACAACAAGCATGCTGGCAACCGCTACACTTTCATTTTCCTTTCTTCTTCTGCGGCATTGCATTGCACATAGAAGGATTGCTTGGACGGATCTTGCAATCGGTACATAGACCTGTGAAAGGCCGGACGTTTGGAGTCATGATAAGGACGTTGGGTGTCCTTTTTCGGAGGTCAACCACCTGGATTAAATTACGGTGGCAGGAGGGTGCTCATACCATTGGCGCCTTGTAGAGTTAGACAAGTGTATACAAATGATACGAAATGTTCAAAAACATGACTTAATTCGTCTCGACTTGACTCGTGCGATGAGATTGCCTTCGATTGCCATGTGTCCAGATTCATGCGATGGGATGAACTTATGGAGCCTCAAATCTCAGGCCGAAAGCTTGTGTTGCGTCAGGCACGTATTGCTTTCTGTCTCAGCCACGCCCCACCCCCACTCGACGCCACATGCGCAGCTGTGCCACACGTGCCCCGCCAACGTCAGTTGGGCCGGTACGCTACTGCTGTGCCGTCCTGTGTCCTTCCATGTTTCGAGAAATGAAGTCATGAAGCTTGCTGGCCTAGCTTGAGCTCTTCCAACGTCCAACCCTGCCCCGATAGGGACCCTTCGATATGGCGACGTGAGTAACTGTTGCGATTATTCGAGTTGCCCTGTTTGGTCTGCTTGCTAACAGTCATTTGGGGCCAGTATATCGAACATCCTGTCGCTGCCCTTCCGCAAATCCACCCAACTGTCGCTGTCCTCGACGATACGGCAGTACATCAACACCAAATATGACCAGCACCCGGACATGTTCCGGCAGGACCTTGAGGTCATCGATGCCCTCCGACGCGATGCGGTCAACGTGAGAGAGCCGCACCCCAGCGGCATCAAGAAGCTCCAGGCCTACGCCGGACAGCTCGTGTGGATCGGTGGAAAGTTCCCGATTGACGTATGTGGGCATCCGCTCCTACGACAAACGCAACAAAACGCTAACCTATGCCTTGGACAGATTGGCGCCGAGTTCACCTGGTACCCAGCCCTGGGCTACAACACCGAGCGACCGATGGTCCGCAACAACCTCAAGTACGAGCTCATGAACATCCTCTACAACCTCGCCTCCCTCTACTCCCAGCTCGCCGTCGCCCAGTCCCGCACGGGCACAGAGGGCCTCAAGACCGCCGCGGGCTACTTCTCGTCCGCCGCGGGCGTGCTCCAGCACATGCAGAAGGAGATCCTCCCCGAACTGCGCATGTCGGACCCGCCCGAGGACATGGACGCCAACACGCTCGAGTCGCTGGCGCAGCTGCTGCTCGCGCAGTCGCAGGAGTGCTTCTGGCAGAAGGCCGTTATGGACGGGTACAAGGACGCCATCATCGCCCGGCTGGCGGCGCGCGTGTCGGACCTGTACAACTCGGCGGGCGAGGCGGCGATGAAGAGCGAGGCGATCAGCTCCGCGTGGATCCACCACATGAGCGCGAAGCACCACCACTTTGCGGGCGCCGCGCAGTACCGCGCCGCGTGCGACTGCTTGGAGAAGAGGAAGTACGGCGAGGAGGTTGCGAGGTTGCAGGACGCGGTGGCGTGCGTCAACGAAGGGCTGAAGGAGAGCAGGGGCGGGTACCTCAACAAAGCTGTTCTCGATGACCTGAATGGCCTGAAGAGGAAGGTTGAGGAGGATCTGAAGCGGGCGGAGAAGGACAACGACGTGATTTATCTCAGTGAGTATTGCGAGGTGGAGGTCGGAAGCGGCCAGGCTAATGCAAGCAGATCCCGTACCGCCCAAGTCTGAACTCAAGATCCTCGACAGGGCGAACATGGCCATCGCTAAGGTTCCGCCTCAAGTGGGCAACCCGTTCGATTACCTCGGAGACCAGGCCGAGTTCGGGCCCGCCCTCTTCACAAAACTCGTGCCGTTCTCCGTGCACGCCGCCATCACCATCTACGAACAACTCCGCGATCGCATTGTCAACGAGAATATTATTGGTCAGATGGAGACTCAGACTGAGAAGCTCCACCAGATTCTCAGCTCTATCAACCTGCCGGGCTCATTACAGGCGCTCGAGAAGCCTCTCGGTTTGCCTCACAGCCTGGTTCACCACGCCGAGGAGATTCGCCAGGCTGACGCCATTGGACGCATCCAGCGAGCGTTCTCCGATATCGACAAACTCCGGAATGCAGATATTTCAGTCTTCAATGAGGGCAAAGCTATTCTTACAGCAGAGGAGGAAGAGGACCAGAGGCTTAGACGGAAGTACGGTACCGACAGGTGGTCGAGACCAGACAGCCGGAGCGATCCTCAGGGCGCTGCATTCTGGGGACAGGTGGCAGAAATCGAGGGCTACTTTGCCAGCAGTACGAGCAGTGACGCGCTTGTGCGAGAGAAGTACAGAGAGGTCCAGGACTTGCTGGAGATGCTGTCCGGATCGGACCGAGCTCTTATGGACTACGTCCCTTCAAGCAGACGGATGGACATCCCCGAGCCTTTGAAGCCAGTCATAGGAAGACTGCGTGGGGCCTACAATGACGTCCTCCGTCTCGAATCGAGAAGGAGAAAGAAGGCCGAGGCACTGAGGGAGAAGGCAAGAACGGACGACATCAAGCCCGACATTCTCAAAGAGGCTGCCCGTCTTGAGCGGACGTACCCGACAACAGCCATCGTCCCGGCGCACTTTGAAGAGTTTTTCGAGAAGCGTCTTGACAAGCTCTACGATGGAGACATTGAAGCTGTGGCAAAGGAAGAGGACGAACAGGACCGGCTCATGACGGAGGTGCAACGGGTTAACCGGGAGTTCGAGAGCCAGAAGAAGAATCTTACCAGCGGCAGCAGGGAGCGCGAGCAAGCGTTGCAGAGGTTGGACAACGCGTACTACAAGTACAAGGAGATTGTCAACAACGTGGACGTGGGCCGCAAGTTCTACAACGACCTGAGCAAAGTGGTCGGCCAGAACTTCCGGGACCCGGTCAAGGCGTGGGCTGCGGAGCGGCGGATGGACGCCAAGAGTCTCGAAGAGTCAGTATTGTCCTATTGTTTTATACGAGTATATGCTAACAACGTTCCAGGGAGGTCAACATGCCGCCTCTCGGCTCTCTCAACATCAACAGGTCCCCAGTCCACTCGCCCGCTGGCTCAACGTACGACCAACGCACAAACAACTCCTACTTCAATGCCAGTGTCGTCCCCGGCTCCTCACCGCCTCAGCAGCAGGCCTCAAGACAGGAGGTGGTGCATCCTCCTGCCGAGGCACACATCCAGTCATGGGCGGGCTCGACCGTCGAACCGCAACATCCCAGGCCAACTAGCATGTGGCAGCCCGATATGGGGATCAAGTTCTCGGCACCGGCCGGCTCGTCGGCTGCGCCCACCACGCAGCAAGCGCAGGGATCGGGGAGCAAGCCCCCGCAGGGCGGCACCTGGGACCCGGGCTCCGGAATAAGATTCGGATAGGATACGAACCGGTTCCCGCCCCCTAGACGAAAACCACAGGCGTAGAGATTTGGTTCAGGTAGAAAGAGTACCGCGATGTCGTTGAGCTCGGCGTTGGTGGGTTTTGTGTCGTCGTCGCTAGATGTGTTCATAGCTCCAGCTTTGTTGGTGGCCCCCCTTTATCCGTACATAATTCCATCCATGAAGTCTTTGTTCTTTTCATCCGCGTGCCTCCCCTGTCATCTGCGAATCCTGACGCGCGCCACAATACCCCATCCTCGCATGCTCTCCCAGATCCCCATCTCGTTCTCCCTGCGAAAGGTCACCTCCTCCGCACGCACCGTCATGCTTACATCCTCGTCCTGCTGCTGCTGCTGATTCCTTGCCTTGCTTACTTCTGGCCGCGGTGCCGCTGACGATGAACTTGCTGCCGTCTCTGATGACGATCCGCCCCTGAACAGCCCCCACCCCCGCGCCTTCTTCTTCTCCTGGATGACCTGCTCCACGACCTGCCGCACGACGGTGCGGTCGAGCTTGGGCTCGGGCTGGAGCTGCCGCGCGAGGCGGCGCGCCATGTCCTCGTCGGCCCACCACCACTCTTCTTCCTGGGCGGTTTCTGGGGAGGAGGAGGAGGAGGAGTCGGACCAGCGGCCCCATTCGTCGAAGGCGGCGGGTGGGTTGGGGCGAAGGGATGAGGAGGAAGATGGTTCGCGGAGGGAGGAGGAGGAGGAGGGTTCGCCTGGGTTTGCGGCGGGGGTTTGTTCCGGTTTTGAGAGGTGCCCCTTTGAATCTGCGGGAGGTGGGGGAGAGACGCGGATGACCTGGACGACTTCGTTTGTCTCGGAGGCGATGCTCCAGCGGGGTCCGACGGCGGCGGCGGGGACGAAGACGAGCTCGGCGAGGGGCGGCGGGGAGGGGGATGTCGCGAGGGTTGTGAGGAGGGCGGTGAGATGCGGGGTGAGGAGGGGGAGGAGGGTTGTCGTTTTGTGGGAGGCGAGGGCGGATTGTTGGGCTTGCGTTGTGCGGAGGAGGGAGGTGAGGGAGGAGAGGGTTTGGGGGAGTTGTTGTGAGAATGAGGAGGGGGAAGTGGTTGAGGTGAGTGAGGTGTAGGAGGGGGGAGGGTCGGAGGGGTCGTTGTTGTCGTCGTGGTTGTCGGTGTATGAGGGTGGTTGTTTGGACATCTTGTTTCGATTTGCTGAGGTCTAGATGGTGAGACGCTGAGGCTATTGACGACGTTTGGTTGGGTGAGGCTATTGATGATGTGGTGTTGATGCCTGTGATGATGACTTGGTGATGATAGTGTCAGGTTGCTGTTGATCTGACAATGATTGGTAAGAAAGGCAAGGATACACGATGTTTTCGTTTGAAGCCTTGATGGGCTGTAGATGGGTATCGCTGTATGACAAAAGACCGGTAGCTGGTTGGCAAAGAATGCCAGAGAGGTTGTTCATGAATGGATGGATGTCACGAGATGATCTGCCTTGTGTCAGCCCCAGTACGGTGCAGGGAAAACGCCACCCAGTGTGCCTGGTCCTATCACAGGATGAACTTGCATGCAGCCACAAGAGGATTATTTCGCCTCCGAAGGTGAGGTGTTCACGTGAGTGCGAACTCGGCCGACGGCGATGAGCGGGAATTATACTTTATGAGGCTGGGTCCGGATGATCTCAATGAATTCTCCGATTCTATCAGGGTCGTTTGGTGAAGAATGAGGTGCGCTGGGCAATGGAAATGAGGGAAATGCGGTGGCCGGAGACTAAGAAGATGGCGTGAGGCTGCGCCCCCTCAGCTCATAGCCGACCGAGCCTTGGGTTTGCTGTGCCGTTGATCCTGACTGTCCTTGGGGATTGTGCGACATGAACCGGTTATGGCGGGGCGTCTAGGCACTTGCGCTAAGTCGGGGATTATTGGACAGTTGTGGCGCCAGGATGACTACGAGTCTGATTGATGCACCGATGCATTCCACTCGCGCAATGAGCCAGATTGAGGTGTCCGTGGAATTAGCGTCACCCGATTGCTGTGTAACAGCGCGGGGACCCCCTTTCGCTTCCAGCATTCCGGAGACAGGTGACCGATTTTTTGAGGCCCACCCCTGACTCCGCCTCCGGTTCGGTCCCCGGATGCGGGCTTCGGTACCGATAGGGTCGGGTTGCGTTGTTAGACGCGAGAGCCCGAGAATGTTGATCTGGGGACTAGCTGAGTGATTTCTCGTGAGTGATGCTGTCTAGCCTGAGGCATTTCTCTGCGAGATAGAAGTGCAGATGCTTTGGCATGATGTAAGTCTGGAATTGATTAGGATTGTTCAGCTGAGGCGTTCCTCGGTGAGCGCATTGGAACAGGGGAATCCATGAGTGCGACTCTGATTGCGGACGGAATATTCCTCCGGGGCGAAATCTTATCTGATAGACCCTGTGCATATGACAGAACCCTGATTTTGAGGCTGAGATGCCCATCTACATGAAAGCAGCGGTTCATAGAGTAGCTGGCCTCAATAGTTGGAGAGTGCACATCAAGGTCCTTTGGATAAGTGTGAGTCGGGCGGAATTATCAAATTAGCAGCAAAAACGTAGGTGCCCCACCAAGGTGCTAATTTGTCCCTTACGGGCGCCTATACGTACAATTTAACAGGAATGATCGCCGTCTTATCCCCCACAGACCCACATACCAAGCCACTAGGCAGCCGTTTAGGAAGGCTTCTGGAAGGCGAAGGGAGCTTGGGCCAGCATCATATGACTTACTCCAGGCGCCACTGATGACATGAAGTAGTTTTTGTGATGATGAATACCGCGAACTTGCGAGAGTTTCTGGGGATAATTCATGAATTCGGAGGTGGCCGAACACTTGTTCATGTCGGAAAAGATAACGTGACATCAATAGAGCGAAGAAGAGGGTTTATGCGGCATAGTCTATTCATCTTCATACCTTGGGCGCATTCCAAGTGACATACCAAGGCCATTTCAGCCCTTCCTCGGCTCCGCCACACACCCGCTTGGATAGCTCCTACGCGCCGTTTGCTGCTTTCCCCTCTTCGGCATGGCCCTTGGTAGTGTTACACGAGGCTCAACGATTGGCTTTCGCTCCTGCAAGAATGCCTCGCGATCTGCCGTCGTGCCTATGACTCCTAAAGGTTGACATATCAGAAACGCGAACAGACCGAGCATACATAAAAAGGAGGAAAGCCATCTACAATGTTTGCTCTTTCGTGTCACACAAGTGTAACATTATTCTCAGATACCCCAACATACCCTCCTTCGTTATCAAGGGTTGTGAATTACTCCGTTAGTACCAACGCCACCAACACCTTATCGGCTCATCCAAAGCATAAGTAAACCTTCTCGTCACCCGCCACCCTTACTACTCGGATTCTCCGACAGACCTCAACGACAACTATCTATATAACATCAGTTGCTGTCCCCATCTTATCCCTTTGACTTCAGCCAGCAAGGCAATTACTTAATCATTCCTCATCTTTCATACCCCATCCCTATCCATTGTAAAACAAACAAATACCGCCAAGATGTCGTACAGAATCGCTGCCCCCGATGAGTACTTGGCCATCACGGGTATGTCCGTGAAGACGGTCAAGATCACAAAGGCAACATGGGTCTGGCCCTTCCAGCGCTGCATGCGCTTCTCCGTCCAGCCCCACGACTATGCCATGAGCCTGCAAGCCATGACCAAGGAGAAACTGCAGTTCCTGCTGCCCGTCGTCTTCACCGTCGGCCCGGACGTCAACTCCCGCGGCGCAAACGCCCAGCACCTCTACCACGGCAGCAACAGCAACAACAACGATAGCTCCGTCCACAGCAACGACCACGACTCCATCCCCGCCAACACCCGCGAGGACCGCGGCGACGCCCTCATGAAGTACGCCATGCTCCTCGCCGAGGCCGCCGACAAGAAGGGCGGCTCCATGCTGCACCTCGAGAACATCGTCAAGGGCGTCATCGAGGGCGAGGTGCGCGTGCTCGTCTCCAGCATGACCATGGAGGAGATCTTCACCGAGCGCGAGGTCTTCAAGCGCCGCATCTTCAAGAACATCCAGTCCGAGCTCTCCCAGTTCGGCCTCGTCATCTACAACGCCAACGTCAAGGAGCTCAAGGACGCGCCCAACAGCATCTACTTCGAGTCGCTCTCGCGCAAGGCCCACGAGGGCGCGACCAACCAGGCCCGCATCGACGTCGCCGAGGCGCAGCTGCGCGGAAACGTCGGCGAGGCCCAGCGCAAGGGCGAGCAGGACCGCGAGATTGCCAAGATCAACGCCGAGACGGCCGTGCAGAAGACGGAGCGCGACATTGAGCGCGCCACGGCCGAGGCGAACCTCGACACGCGCCAGGCGTCGCTGACGCGCGACGTCGACATTGCCCGCGTGCAGGCGCAGCGCGCGCTCGAGAGCAAGGACGAGGACTTGAAGAAGGAGGTCGAGGTGAAGCGCGCGGCGGCCGAGATCGAGCGCCTGCGTGCGCGGGACGTCGTCAAGGCGACCATTGAGCGCGAGGCGCGGCAGCAGCAGACGGATGCGGAGGCGTACGCCGTCGAGGCGGACGCGCGGGCGCGCGCGGAGAAGAACAAGCGCGAGGCGGAGGCCGGCGCGTACGGGATCGAGGCGGATGCCAAGGCGCGGTTCGAGAAGAACAAGCTCGACGCCGAGGCGGCGCAGTACGCGACGCAGCTGGCGGCCGATGCGGACCTCGCGGTGTCGCTGAAGAAGGCCGAGGGTCTGTCCGCGATGGCGGACGCCTACGGCAAGATGGCGCAGGCCTTCGGCGGCCCGGCGGGTCTGATGCAGTACCTGATGATCGAGAAGGGCACCTACGTCGAGCTGGCCAAGGCGAACGCCTCGGCCATTCGTGGTCTGGAGCCCAAGATCAGCGTGTGGAACACGGGGTCTCAGTCAGGCGAGGGTGGCGGCAACTCTGGGGTCGACACGATGAGGAACATTTACCAGATGCTGCCGCCTCTGATGACGACCATCAACGAGCAGACTGGTATTACGCTTCCCGAGTGGCAGTTTGGTAAGCTCAACGCTGGCATGAACGCTATGCAGGCTGAGCAGCATGGCAAGAAGGTCAACGGCGGTCACTGAGAGGCTATGACGGATAACACTCGTTGGTGAAATTGGGGATATCGGCGTTGATGGCTTAGTTTGAGATACCAGGGCGGTCACTGTCGATTATAGATTTCATTTGTCTGCAATGTATCATCAAGCTTAGTATCATGATGGAATTAATCAAAGACTCTAGTTTTCAAGGTTATCTACCATATAAATAAATGCCCCTTATATCGTACCCTTGTTCTGAATTCTCAAGGTAGTTTTTGTTTGTTTAGGTTTCTTCACAAATTCGGGTCATCACTAGTTTCAAGATCCAATCCAACAGGAGAAGCTAAACTCAGTACTGCAGTGGCACTATAGAGTGTTGCTATCCGGGCGGATACTTCTAGCTAACTGGGCGGATAACCACCTGTATCAGGTCTAATAGTTTATGAGTCTACTTTATCTTAGTCAATCTCTACTACTATTGTCCCTACTGCTACTGCCGTCCCTATTCCTATCTCTATTTCTGCCGGTACTATTGTTGTTGTCCTTGTTGTCGTCCATCTCTACTACCCGTCTGGTTAGCTAGAAGTATCCGCCGGATAGCAAAACTAGCGTAGTAACACTATCCAATCCCATTGAAGTCGCAGCACGTTTGTGAGACACCACCAGGGCGATGGAAAATTCGACGCGCCGCAATCTTTACTGTCCTCAAAGACGTGAAGCCAAATACATTTCGAGGTGAGATTCCAATGCGGAATTCTTCTGTCAAAAACTTACCCATCCATGCTTTACGACTCTTCCACTCTGATCAAGTTCCTTCAGCCATCCATTCGCCACTTCAGTCGTGTCACCGGAAACGTAAAGCCGGCTCAATAACCCAAGGTCGGCATGGAAATACAATACCCCATCGCGACCATCGGCCTACGACCATTCACCTTCTCCGCTGTCCCCGATGCGGGTGCACCGGGACAGAGTTGCCCCCCCCCCCCCCCCCCCCCCCCCCCCCCCCCCCCCCCCCCNCCCCCCCCCCCCCCCCCGGCACCCCGCTGTCACCTATCGCTAAAGCCGGCGCCACGGCACTGGGCGTACTACACAAAACGTTGTTTCTGGTAACTGTTTGTGCAGTAGCATGGATTAAGTGTGGACAGGAGTCTATCAACATGTGCGTAGTGCAACAAACCTTTCCCCCGTTTCATCTCCTGATATAGCCGCCATTCATGATTGATACTAGAAAAACAACCCCCGAGTCGTCTGTCTCTATCCACTTTAGTAACTCGTTGATAGAGGTTGCGGAGGGCCACCGACTCGTCCCTTTCATTCACTTGACACGATCTAAATATCCATGGGACGCCAATTCCCGGTGGGATGGATTTAGACCCATTGAAACGGGCGATTCGTCCCCCTTTGACCAGATTCATACATGTACCTGTGAAAGACCTGCAAAACAATCAAGCCACTGTGAACGCTAAGGTCATCGTGTCTGGCAAAACTACATGCACTGGCGCGAGGACCTTCCACGCCTGCCAACGCCGCCATCCCTATACCGCCCACATCGTCAATAGTGCCTTCACTTCTCGCGCTTGCCATACCTTTGCCTTCCTGCCTTATCTCATCCAATCGCCGAAGGGTAGTCCAAGCGTTGGGTATTGCTCACAGTCGATCCAGCCACCGAAGAGAACCCTTCCGTGCTTTGGTAACCCGAGCCTCCCGTAAAGAGAATGGATCTCGCCCCCTATTTGAAACTAGGAGATGAGGCTCATTATTTAGACTTTCTTCGTATTCTTGACGAGATTCGGACTTCTCTTCCCCTCCCGAGTTCACCGCAGTCTAACCAACTGAACTCAACTGTATATTAACTGACGTTCCTTTCCAGTTGGCCAACACGATCAGCTGGATATCTTCCCAGACCGAAACACATTCACACGGTACAACACTAGATTTCCCACGATGCAATTCCTCAACGCAATCCTCGCTTTCGCTTCACTCGCAGCTTCTGCGGCTGCCGCCTCTGCCGACGCGGCTACCCCTATTGAGGCGAGACAGGCTGCAAGCCCCTGCTATTCTAACCAGAAGTTGACCTGGAACACGGGCCAGTATGGCAACAGTGGAGGATGGGGTGTAAGTAAACCCTAGTAAATTCCTACTGCGATGATGCTAACTTTGATGTCACTTCAGTGTGTCACCAACACTAATGGCGGCTGCAAGTCCTACTACTGGAAGACAGAGCTTCCTTACTACAGCGTAAGCATGATAGTTGCATACTTTCGGGATTGAAACCTTGCTGACTTGGCTTTGATTCTTAGTGCACTTAACGTGTATGCTCTGTATTTTGAACAGCGTGCTCGGATCGCAACATATCTCTTGCCTAGGTAGCATTTCTTCGCAGAGTTTTTTAGTCATGCCATGCTAGCTGCAGGGGATTACATTCATGTTGATCTAGGTTTCTTTAGCTTGGATGGGGCTTCACTATATTTTTAGAGGTGAACTTTTCTCATGCGCCGGATCTTGCTATGATATTCAAACACATTTGATTTGGCACAGATCCACTAGCAGCCAGTTTGTTGTATGAATAGCCTTCTTCTGGTAGCGAATTGATTTTGTATCACATCTGTTGTAATTGTATCAAAGCCTTAAACTGAAGAAAACAGTCGAAACTCTTCAGATGTTACTGGGTCCAAACTTTGCAAAATCCACAATCTCACCCTTTTTGGCTTTCACCTCTTCCAGTTTACCATCGGCCACCCTCAACCGAATGTGGATACTCTTACAAAGTCCCAAGGCTTTTCCTTTGGGACTGAGAAAGTCTTTAGAGAGCTTCCATTTGCGGCCACTGAAAATCTTGGGCAGTAAATCATTATATAACGGCTGGGACATGACGTCGTGATTCTCGCAGTATGCTCCCGTGATGTCCGTATCAAATCGAAGGGCTTGAGACTCCGGTGCCCATCTCGCTTTCAAAAGACCTTGGTGGTGATAGAGAACGGCCGCAGATTTGCCTTTTCGGTTGTCCTTGACACCCCCCAAGCTCTCGTCAGAGACATGGAAAGGTTTACCATGTTCAATTGCCTTTTGGACAGCATCTAGCACCGTTTGGTTTGTAATCCGTTTGCCACCGTAAACGACGACTGTGTTGTTGATTCCCTTAAAATCATTGTACCTTTGAAGGCTGTTGGCGAGGGAGACGGTAAGAAGGTCTGTTGTCTCGATCTTGTCCATATCGATTCGGTTGACACTGCGTTCGAGTCGCTGCAAGACCCATGGGAAACGTTTCTTTTGCGTCTGTTCGGCTTTTTCAAGTTCGCTGGATCCCGAGAGATATGAGCTGCTCATTGAATTCAATGATGGAGAAGAATTTAGGTCATCCTCATCCGGGCCTCTGGTTAGCCGAGTAAACGGATCCGGGTCTTTAGTAAAGAGGCGCTCATGAGGCCAGAAACCGCTTTTGTGAATGTGAGAGGAGTTCTTGTAACCCTCAATAAGTCCAATTACAGCGGGTTTGCCATTTCCAATGAAGTACTTCAGAGGGAGATCGTGGAGGTATGTATGCTTCGAGGCCCCAGGACTTTCAACGGTGTGCAGATTTTCCAGCCGCTTTAGAAGCCCAAAGAAATCCTCCCACTCGCGTTGCGTGGGCTCTCTCTCGGTAGACTTGCCTCCCAATGGGTCGCTGGACGTCGCTGGGGATATGTGAATTCTCTGAGTCCGCTTGATATGGATGACGACTAGTTCCGGGTTCTTTCTGGTGAACGTGTTGATGTCATCAACGACTTTCTGGATGGGAACGCAACTTGCACCCTGGACCCCAACAGCGTCGCCGACGTTGGTGTAGTGACCGCAGTGCCAGGAAGGAGCATCTTGAGTGCTGCTCTTGGAGGTAAGGACAGGACGAATGTCGAGGTAACGGACGCCGAGATTGAGTTGGTCAAGGATTGATCGCGTCTGGGTCAACACCATGTCGTCCAGTCCTAGCTCCGTCCGCAAGTTGTTGTGAACATAGCTAGTGCCGGCGTCGTGGGAAGAAGGAAGAGTGATGTGCTTGAGAGGGAGGTTTCCAAGTGTGGCGTTGTGGAGTTGCATCCACTGTTGAGAATACTCAGCCATCATCATTGGCGGCCGTTGGACACAACGATGAGTAGATTGACCTAGGAGAGATTAAATCTATACAGGAGCGCACACATTCTTTTATAGTTATGTCTTGTCCTCATTGAGACCTTGATGGCGTGTCAGACGCCTGTAGGCGCCAAACTTTGAGCGCGTGTTCCCGAAATTTCATGATCTTCCTACGGGTGTTCAATATTTGAGAACGCCACACAAGGGCAATTCCAACGATCTTCGTGCATAGGTATTTCTGTTCCACCACGGACCGACGCGAGAGCGAAATATTGCATTTAAAAGGTCAACACGATATTAACTCTACGAACCAAGAGTGACAACAATCTTCTGAGAAGACACGCCCTGTTCTAAAAGATCAATTCCAGTCTGGATCGCCTCTAAGCCTGAACCAACCACGCTCGCTTTTGGCACAGCCTTGAATTTTCCGCCCTTCAGAGCCTTCGGCACGAAGTCGAGAAACATTGTCTTGCACAAGTCAGAGTCGACAATGTCTGTTGCCAAAAAGGACTTCATGTCCACGCCCTGCGGCGCCGTTGAAGGCGGCGCTCTGACGCAAGCCACGCAGCTGGACACACGTTCAGAGACACCCAATACAATGCGTGCGCAGCTGCACATGGCAGCTTCCGTCCCGCTAGCCTCGTATACCCCAGCCAGTGTCTTTCCCTTGAGAGAGACGACAATGTCTTCTTCGATTGAGGACGATTTGTAGTCAAACACCTGTGTCGCTCCGAGACTCTTGATATTCTCGTGATTCTTTGGGGAAGCTGTTGAAAAAACTTCATAGCCCGCCATCTTTGCAAGTTGGATCGCAATGCCCCCAACACTCGTCGCCCCTCCCCATACAAGGACCACTTCCCCAGTGTGATGGGGTTCGACAGAAGGCAGCTGTAGGCCGAGCTCCGCCTTTCCAAAAAGCCCAAGGGCTGCCGTTGCAATGGCGAGGGGGAGCACAGCTGCCTGTTCAAAAGATAACTCTTCTGGGATCGCAGAAACGCAATTCGAAGGGATCAAAGCATAAGCTTGAAAGGCGCTGTTCGCATTATCATCTGTGCGGAGGGAGGTTGCAAGTCCCAGGACCCGATCTCCAGGTCTGACGTGCGTGATGTTTGAGCCCACAACCTCAACCACCCCGGCCAAGTCCATCCCAAGTATGGCCGGGTACGTTCTGGGAAATAAAGCGTTCTTCTGGATGGCGCCGTCAACGGGGTTTATTGCGACAGCCATGGTTCTGATGAGGACATCGTCAGTTGTTGGATGACGCAGCGCAGCCTTCCCTGTACGAAGACAGCTACTACGTTCTTCTGTCGCCCAGGCTGCGATATTTGAAGGCATTGTGATTCAATTTGTTGTGACCTGAATCCCTGGAGTGGTGGAATTATGTGCAGAGTACAGCTGAATATCACGTTAAAAATGCGAGGGAATCAAAACCTCGGCCAACAATGTCCCAATCACGATTTGCGCCGACGTCATAAATACACACCGACCTCGTGTTCCAACTCACAGCTGTTGGCTGGCGGGATACTTCTCCAAAAGCTGGGATGAACACGGTCGATGTGGGTAGTGAAACATGGAACCAACGCCGATCATGATGTCAAGCGTCCTGTCCAAATAAGAAAGCAGAGGAAACGCATCAGCCATTCAATTAACATACCAAATAGCCATGTTTGGCGCATGTAGATTCTTATCGATAGCTGATGAAATCCATGTGAGCCAGCAGGTTCTCGCTTGTTCACTACTCCGGCTTTGGGTGTACAGGATTCACGCGGTTTCGATTCGCTTGTCGACCAAAACCTCATCAAGTCAGGGTGCCGCCTCTCGTAGGAGTGCCTTGATACTGCCCGCAACGTCTACAAAGTCCGAATTGGCGAGATGTTCCAGGCTCAGACCCGCTGTCGCATCGTCCGTGAAGGTGCTGCGCCGCTGCGCCCGGAAGAAGGCGTGCTGCCCGACGAGAACAGCTATTCTCGAGTCCCCCAAAATTACTCAACTGAGATAATGTCCTCGTCCTTTTTTATTCTTCCGCGTTGAGTCTCTGCTCCTGTGCTATCGCCAACCACACGATTAAGGGCCAGTCGCCAGCACAAGGATATGAATGTATGTTCGAAAGGTGCGGCCCGTTTGAGTCTCCGATATAGCCGCCCCGTAGCAAACGGTCAGTCTGCCAAGTTCGAATTTGGTAAGTCTGGGACTTGGAATCGCTGCTGTTGTGTTTGGCGTTGGCTATGGTCAGTTTAGCTTCGACGGCAACACGGTCGCCTGAGCAGCTCAGAATACCAAGTGCACGGGACTAATATTGCAGGACATGACAGACTCACCGCAACCCTTCGGTCGCAGGGAGTAAGACACCAAGGGAAGCCTAATCGGCAATACCAACATACCAACATTTTGAGTCCTCATTGAAACTCGGCCTTGCTGGTGCAATTGAGACAAAGATCACTAAGGAAGCATTGGTATCCACCATGGGCTACAGGGCATCTCATTTCTTTGGTATCGGGCTTGAAATTTCAGCATTGCCATCCGCGCAAACCCCAAGTTGGTGTGATCGGGTCGCGAATGGCGAGCTCGCGTGAAGGCTTAGAAGATGAGAAAGAGAGAAATATTAGAAACGTCCCAGGTGTTGCAGCTCAGATGAGTGGCATGTAGAAACGTGCTGAGTTGCAAGAAAGGACGAGAAGATCAGAGGCGATGTTTCTTCTGCCCTTAATAGACAGCATAGAAATGGAGGGCCTCTGAAAGTTCCATGGTCATCACCTCAGGGCGATGGAAGACCAGAGACCCAACGCTAATAGGCAACAGATAAGCGAAAGATTTCTCGTCAGAAATGGTTCAGTGATGCGGGGGAGCAGCCGTATATCGGGTTTTGCGGCAGCTCATCGTAGTACGTGGCGCATAAGCTGCCGGCAGTGATGCACTTCCCGTTTCCCCGTGTAGAGGAGAAGTCTCCAACGGACTTCAATGATCTACCCGTGCCGCTACATTGCATTAGCCTTTCCAAACTATAGAAGACGATCACTGGCACGATTTACGGCCTGTGCATAGGAATCAAGCGGTGAGGGGCCTTGCTATCTATAGGGGGCCACACAATGCCAGCACTGAAACGGGTACATGACCTAGTTGCATCGCGTATGTTTCGATCTTCGAGCGGAGTAATAAAGACCATCTGATTGGGTGAATGTGTCAACATGGGATGGCTGCTGCCATCTTGTGTTGCAGCACTCGGGATGAAAGTGAATTAGGAAGTGAGCATCCCGAGGGCCGGGGCTTTCGTCCGGCCCGAGTCCCGATACAATCGGGCGTCGGGTCGGTTCCCTACCGATTACTCACGATTTCCCAACGGCAATCGACCCCTGATAGACGGCCTTGGAGCAAATGAGGCTGATACAACTTTATTTTACTGTTGCTAATTATTTGTACGTATAGCAGCCATCACGGTTTAAATATCTCGTCCAAGCCCGCTATATCAAGTCTTTGCATGTTTCGCTCAGAGGGCTTGTAAGTATCGGCGCCAAGATCAAAGCACTCACGATGAAGTTCATTCCAGGTGGTATTATTCCGTCTTCGCTGGGGTTCGGTTCCCTTGCAGCCATCCTCCTAAGTTCATTTGCCCCAACTTTACAGACCTTGCACTCACAATCTGGCAACGAAGCTTGTGGTGTATGGCGCGTCGGTAGTCGTATACAATCTATTCTTCCACCCATTGCGTCGGTTCCCTGGCCCTAAGTTATGGGCAGCCACACCCCTCCCTGCTGCGCTCAATGTTCTCCGCGGGCTCTCTCACGTTAAGATTCTTGAACTCCACAAGCGCTATGGGGACATTGTCCGAGTAGGGCCCAACGAACTAGCCTTCGCGCATTCGGATGTGTGGAAGGATGTCTGCGGACATTTGAAGCGCGACCAGGAGGAAAATGGCAAGGATCCCAAGTACGGCAATGAGGACTTGGACAAGAGTCTGATCTCAGCTTCACGCGAGCGACACGGGCCGTTGCGACGTTTGCTTTCTCACGGGTTCTCGGCTCGTGCCATGGCTGAGCAGCAACCACTCATCAACACCTATATCGATCTTTTCATGGAACGGCTCCGGGAGCACGGAGAGAATGGGTCGCGGCCTATCGATGCATCGAAATGGTTCGAATGGACAACATTCGACATCATTGGGGACTTGGCCTTCGGCGAATCTTTCGGCTGTCTGCGCACTTCCGCTTCTCATCCCTGGGTTGAAAGCTTCTTCGACTCGATGAAAATCATCCCAGCTATCCAGGCAATCAGCGACTTGCCCTTCTTTTCGATCCTGGCACCTCTATACTTCATGATTTTTATCCCGAAGAACGTCGCTACCCAACGCCGAACGAGCCAGCAATTTGCCGAAGAAAGCTTGAAGAAGAGGCTGAGTCTGGGTACTGACCGGCCCGACTTCGTACAAGCGATGCTTAAAGGCGGCAAAGAGCATGTGAGTAATTAACCTGGCTGAGACGTACTTCTTTCCCATTAACACCATGGACGCAGACCTTGACGCCGACTGAATTGCGAGACAACAGCGTTCTCCTTACTACGGCCGGCTCTGAGACTACAGCTACAACACTTGCTGCAACGACATACTTCCTCGCCACTCATCCTAACGCACTTCAAAAGTTGAACGATGAGGTCCGGTCAGCTTTCAATAGTGAAGATGAAATCGACGTCAACAGCGTCCAGAACCTGCCCTACATGCTCGCTGTTCTGAAGGAAGCTATGCGCGTCCATCCAGCTGTAGCCATATCTCTGCCACGATCAACTCCTCGCAGTGGAGCGCAGGTCGCCGGAGAACATATCCCGGGAGGCGTAAGTTTGTGCAGTTGATTTGCGATTTGATGTGGGGCAATTTACTGACAAGTCGTAGACGACTCTGGGTATCTGGCAATACGCCCTCTATCACGACCCGACCAAGTTTCTTTACCCGGACTCCTTCATTCCTGAGCGATGGTTGGACGACAAACGCTTTGAAAATGACGCGAAGCACATGCACCAACCTTTCTCATACGGTCCTCGGAACTGTCTGGGCATGAAGTAAGAATTGCTAAGACCGCCAGTTAGCCTGCTGGCTACGTTAATCCATGCTTCGGTTTGCTGACTCTCTTATTCTTTCATTAGTCTTGCTTACGCTGAGATGCGTTTGATTCTTGCTCGCATTATTTGGACTTTTGACCTGGAGCTTGAGTCCCAAAGCCGGGAATGGGCGGCGAATCAGAAGGTGTTCTTCTTTTGGGACAAGCCGCCTCTGTGGACATACTTCAAGCCCAGAAGGTCTTAGAATGCAACCAAACGCCCGATTTGTCGATCTTTAGAAAGACATTGTGTGGTATCTTATCTAACACATGTTTGACTTTTTTAACCCACTGCTGTAACGCTAGCTAGTCGGATGGGTTCGGGGTGATACAGAAGCACACGTAGACAGACGCTTCCTGAATGAAGCCGGGGGAATTCGATGGAATACATAAAGTCATTTCACGGTCGTCGGGTGTATTCGGGAACATGCCATACTATTCGATTACAGCTCACATTAGTGGTGATAGTTGAGAGTCGGCGCAATGTTTAATCGAGATCACATAGACGCCCTAGGTTAAATGAAATCGACGATTTCCAGCATTTCTGTACAAGTTACACTTTTGGACGTTGAATGTTTTTCGAAGGCTAAAAAATCACCAGGGGTTGCAGTGAATGAAGACACTGGAAACTACCCGGATTTTGCTGTCGCAGCGCGACGTCGCTCACTGAGGGTTTTGCTTTTGTCTCCATCCCTGCCTCTGGCACTGAGGGTATCTTTATCAAAACACTAATGGATCGTTTGAAGCATAAGCTTAAACTTATCTTAGTGCATAGGAAATCCAGAAGCCTCTTTCCTGTGGCTACACTCTACCTAACCGTCGTGGTCGTCGCTACTATCGTCTTCGATAAGGTCGCGGTGCTTAAGAACGCAGGAAATATAGCCGTATAGACACAGGAAAATTAGCTGGTCTCAAAATCAAATCGCGTACACGAAGGAATAGTAGGTGGTCTTTCATATTATTCCTTAAGAATGCCTCCTGATAGCCCTGGAAAGTCGGATTATGATGACATGTGTTAATCTAGTTCTTAGACAAGTAAGCGTCTATGTATATAAGTACAGGTGGGTTCCTATTCTATCACTGCCGATAATTCTGTCAAGATGTCTCAAGAATTCCTTCGCAGTATGGCTGGGTTGTTCATCATCTCAATAACTCCAGCACCCGTAAAATTGGCGTCTCCAATCCGTCCTCCAGTTGTGAGCCCGATCCATCGTGAGTACACTCTCTCACCAGGAGTTGTCGAAGTGAGTTTCTCCATATAAAATGCGTATTTAACATCAAGCTGATTGTCGATCTCAATCTTCCAGCTTTCCACGGCTGATCCGGGTTCCAGTGGGACTGCAGTCCCAGGTCCCTGAGGACTAACTCTGACAGCCGAACAGGCAGAAATGACTGGCTTCCCATCTTCAGCGAGATAAACGCTAGATGTTACATTCAACGAATCATCGAGATGGTAGAAGAATACCAGTGAGTACCTGCCGACGTTCGAATGGCCCCAGTACCATTGGTGCAAGCTATTCTGGAAACCTGCTGTTCCCCAGTTCTGTATAGTCATCTGGTCAGAGCAGCCATCCCAACAAGAGACTTAGAGAAATATCTGATCATGATATCCAGAGCCAGAGAAAGAGACATCAGTTCCGTTGATGGTTAAGTTGACGGTGGCGTGCGAATCTGGGATGGTGTTGGCCCAGGAGAGATACGGGGCGAAGTTGAAGGAACCTCCAGGAGTGTTGAGCCCACATGCGACGTGGGCGGGAGCTCGGGAGCGCATGGTAATCTTTCCCGAAATACCAACTTGTGGCAGGTCTAGCGTGAGATGATAAACTCCCAAGTCAGAAGATCCAAACCAAGTCATCGCTCCATCATCAACAACGCCTTGCGACCCATCACCGACAGTGCTCAACTGAAGGTCTCCAACAGGAATAGGAGTGAAAGGAAATAAGGTTCCGTTAGGCCAAAGAATCTGGAGTAGGACTGCGTTCGACTCGGGAAACCACCCCGGATAGAACTGCGCGACGAGGAGGGCATCTGCGTTATGAGACACGGCGTCAAAATACCACCACTGGTAAGCCGACCCATTGTTGACCGCGATATGAGGACCATCAAATGCTGAAAGGCCAATAATGCTGTCCGCTGCTGTAGTGCCATTGAACTGCCCCGTAGGTATGACATATGTTTGGGGCTGTATGGAGGCAATGGCCAGTCCGCTCAGCATCGAAAGACACAGCGCAGTGGTTTTCATATTGGTAGGAAACTGGAATATAGATAAGAAAAGAATCAAGTTGAAACTTGAAAGACGCTGGCGAAACACGTTGATCGTGTTTTTGCCGAATGTGTTTAGCCTGGATTGAACAAACTCAACTGACGTAGATTTCACCGACTGCAAGCAAGTACTGGAATGTCTATGGGCCTTTATATGCTTGATGTAGCCGAAGTTCGGGTTCTGGAATCGGGTAAAATCCACATGCGGACGAGCACGAACATCCGCAACGCCGCTCGTTGACATGACATTACGAACGACGTCGTCTACGTCCTCTCAGCTCATTGGAGACACCCATGGTCGTATTGTGGAGCTCGGGAAATCGATGTGGCTGAGCCCAAATCATGCTAGCTTATAGTATGGATAAACCGGAATGTCAGAGTTGTTCTTATTCGACGTGGCTAGGGTGGGTTAGATTGCTTCGTACACCAATGCCTCTCTTGCCTAGTTGATGCATCAATCGGCCGAACTTCTTATTGAAGACATATCATCTGCTATATGCAATTCATGTGATGTACGAACTGACTACTTGGGAGAGAGGACTAGTGTCCAATATGTGCGGCAACTGGCTATAATCCATAAATCCACACGCTCACGGTCGATTAAAACCCAATGTTTGCGGAAAACGCAATGTATTTCTTGATACTCAAGGCCATTGAATTTCACTGTCAGTCAATAAAGACGGCACGAAATCGCGCTGGCTTTGTTTTCCATCTCCTATTTCTGACGTTTAGGCATGCTATGCCTCAACATTATGCATTTTTTGGTTTCCCGTATTACAAGGCGGCTTCGCGCTGGTGCTTTGCGAAATGCTACCTCCACCAAGTTTAAACAACAGACTGCTTCACTTCATGTTCACTGTCACCTAGCTGTGCGCACTTCCATTGCCAACAGCCGGAGTCCGAAGATGATGAAATCTTGTCATAATAAGAGTGCGACTTCTCAGAAAGCAGTTAGTTGATTATTCGGCTAGCCAAAAAGCAATAAATTTCGTCCAAAGCTCGGGTAATATTCCACACGCATGACGATTCGGATTGGGCTCCCCGAAGATAGCTTGCTTCGCCGCAACGCAGCCTCTGTACAAGGATACTCAACTAAGCAACAATGACTAACCTGAACCAGATTTCCTTTTCGAGAAGGTCGGGACGTTTGCATGCTGGTACAACGATTCCACATAGAGTAAACTACACAGAATAGGGAACAAAACAAAAAGTACAACGATTCCACCAAATTTGTCACTGCGAACGCGAATAATTCCTATTTCGTCCGGAGAACGCCCGCATTCACGGCTATCTCTTGACTCTTAGAGACCGTCTATTTTACTGTGCTAGAGTGACTATCTTTCCCGTGGTTGCGTACTCTATTTTACTGTCGTCGTTATCATCTTCGCTACCATCGTCGTCATCTTCGATAAGAGTAATTAAGTACACAGGAAAACTAGGTGGTCTCGACCCTTATCTGTAGACCTGGCCAGAACCACTGTCAGCACACTGCTGTGCCGCAAGGCAACATGGCACGCGTCACGGAACCTGAAGTTCGGGAGTAAGGTCTCAAAAGTTCCTGATAAGGACTGCGTGACCTGCACTGGTCCTTTTCTGATTTGACAACTGTTCTAAAACAACACAGACTTGAACCTAGTAGCGATGTCCTGTCCGTCGCTGAGCGACCAGTCTTTCGGACCCCGCGTCCATCCAGAATGTCGTTCCTTCGACTTCACACTGCAGTTTGAGGACATCCTTTTTGCCTGCATTCCGTCCGCTGTGTTTATCCTCCTCGCACCAACGCGAATCGTCCATTTGCTTCGCCAACCGACCGCCTTCGCAGTTCGTTCTTGGCTTCTGCTTGCCAAGCTAGTATGTGTCTTCAATGTCTCGCGCTTGCGCGCCTGTCCATCACTACTGTCGTTTGCCTATTGATTTTCAAAGGTGATTCTAGCTGCACTTCTGGCTTCGCACCTCGCCTTTCTAGCCCTGCGATCGCAAACCCCCAATTTCCAGACATCTGCATCGGTTGCCGCTGATGTTTTGATTCTCATCGCCATCCTCACCATCGGTCCAATTTCTCTTCTGACTCATCAACGCTCGCCTCGACCGTCGACTTTGCTCAGCATATATCTTTCCGCGTCAACCATACTTGGCATTGCGCGTGTTCGAACGGCATGGCTACTGGGTCAACAAGTCCCTGTGCCTGCTCTCGCGACCGCTGTTCTGGTGTTGATGATTGCACTTCTCATTGTGGAGTCGATCGCGTCGAAGAAGAGACAGTCAGAGCCCGAGTTATCGCACAGCAAACTCCCGAATCCTGAACAGACCAGCGGCTTCTGGGCGAGGACTTGCTTTTGGTGGCTTGCACATACCTTCTCACTGGGATACTCCAGAGTGCTCTCTCTCGTGGATTTGCCTAACCTTGATATCGTTCTGGAAAGCCGCCATTTGCACCGCGATCTGTCTATCGCTTGGAACAGCAGTAAGTGCTATTGAAGCTTGGCTGTCATATGACCTGAAAGCTTCCAGAAACTTGCTAAGCCACGAGCCCAGATGACCAGCAGAGGAAGAACAGTCTATTGAAAGCGTGTATCAAGAGTTATTTCTTGTCCTTTCTTTCTCCAGTCATACCCCGACTATGTCTCTCAGTGTTCACGTTCGCCCACCCATTTCTCATCAACACCACCGTGAGCTTCGTCGGCCAAGAGAAACCTGATAACAACTTCGGGAAAGGGCTCATTGGCGCATGGGCCCTGGTTTATCTAGGCATTGCTGTTAGCAACTCCATATTCCAGTATCAGAATCTGCGGTTCACAACGAGACTACGCGGAGGACTGGTTGCCCTCATCTACCAGCAGGCAATTAACACGCGAGAAGCGGACACAGGCGACATAACTGCGGTTGCCCTAATGGGTACTGACGTAGAGCGGATTCACATGTCAATGTCTGTGTTTCACTTGCTCTGGAGCTCATTGCTTGATATCATCATTGCAAGCTGGCTTCTGGGGCTCCAGCTCTCACTTGCGTGCCTTGCTCCAATCATATTGGTTCTTGGTGAGTAAACAAGAACTTTCGGTTTTCAACCCAGCAGTGCTGACCAATCGGGCTCAGCCTTCATTGCCGCGATGTCCAAGGTATCGGTGGCCACAAACACAGCTCAAAAGCACTGGATTGAAAAGATACAAGAGCGCCTTCGAGTGACCACGACAATGCTCAGTGAGATGAAAGCTGTGAAGATGCTAGGACTCACTCAAGTCATGTCGAACACGGTCCAGAATCACCGCACCAACGAGATCGAGACCTCGAAGTCTTTCAGGAAGTTGTTAGTAGCGACGTTATTGCTTTGTAAGACTCACACTCCCTTTTTCAGTAGCTGTCGCTAACCCGAAAGCTTAGCCCTGAGCCCAATCAATCTCGCCCCTATCGTGACCTTCGGTATCTACGTCATCATCTCCGTCTACTGGAAGAACGATACCCTGCTGCCAGCGCAGACATTCACGTCAATTGCTTTAATATCTTTGCTAACTACACCGGTCGTCGCCTTCATTCAGATTCTGCCCATGGTCGTTCAATCTTTATCCTGCTTCGATCGCATCCAAGATTTCTGTAACTACAGCTCTCCAAGAAAGACCAAAGATCAGCCTGTCAACTCATTTTCCTCAAGTTCCCAGACAGCTTTGCCAGCGAGGAAAGGACCTAAAGAGCTATCACAGTCCAGCCATCCCTCTCAAGAACCTATTTTGTCTTTCAGCGGTGAGAGCTTTGGTTGGAAGGAAGACCAGAGTTTACTTCATGAAATCAACGTTCAAATCCAGCCCAATACTGTCACGTCCATTGTGGGGCCTGTTGGAAGCGGAAAGTCAAATCTCCTCAGCGCCATGCTGGGCAACATGATCAGAACATCGCCGATGATGACGAACAGATGTGGAAATGAAAGAGGTTGCAGTAAAGAGATCGCATACTGCTCGCAAACTCCATGGCTAGAGAACGGAACAATTCGACAGAACATTCTCGGTGTCTCGGCCTACGAAGAGAAATGGTATGACACTGTCGCGCTTGCATGCGGGCTTGAACCCGATTTTCAAGCCTTGAAGATGGGCGACTTCACTCTTGTTGGCAGTCAAGGCAGCAACCTCAGCGGCGGCCAAAAGCAGCGCATTGTGAGTATTATTGACAGACAAGGACCTGATCCTCTGGCCTGCCACTAGCCATGCGCTAACATCTGGCATCTAGGCTTTGGCGAGGGCAGTCTATGCTCGAAAGCGCATCGTTATTCTGGACGACATCTTCAGTGGGATGGATGCTCGCACTGCGCACCATGTCTCAACCTATTCAATCGGACGTGACGGACTTCTACGGAGACAGCGCGCGTCCGTCATTTTTGCAACTCACAGTCGTAGGTCGCTTTGTCCGTGCAGTGCAGCTGACTCTAACAGGCATCTAGACAGGATCATGGGCCTAGCCGATAGCATAATCTCGCTGGACGGTGGCAGAGTGCAAGAAATAGGCAGCCCCATGGACCTGGTGCAAGGTCAAGGCTACGTCAGCAAGCTCGGGCTCATGTTATCCCCTAATGAAGATGTTGCCAATGATTCCTCATCCTCTGTTGAGCCTGAGGTTTCTGAGAAACACCAGGGAGAAACATCTGAAATGGAGAATCCTAGAGAACAGAAGCACACGGATGTCAGACGGAAGAACGGAGAGAAGGCAGTTTACCTTTACTACTTGAAAAGCGCAGGCTGGAAGGCTATTGTCATGTACACAGCAGCTGTCACGTCATGGGCTTTCTTTTCGGAATTCTCCAGTAAGTCTTCTTGAAGCAACACAGCTAGGCACAAGGCACACAGAAGCTGACTCATGGTACTTAGCTGTTTGGATCAAATGGTGGTCTGAGTCAAATTCTTCTAATGCAAACCAGGACGTCGGATATGTCATGGGTATCTATGCCTTGTTCGGGGTTTTGGGAACACTCAATTCCTCAATCGCCGCCTGGTTCGCATTCATCGACATCATATCTAACACGGCACTGAAATTGCATTCAGACCTTCTTCAGACTACTGTTTCGTAAGTCGGCCTTTCCGCGATTCCTATGACTATCTATGTATGCGGCTACTGATTCCGCGGCTACAGCGCAACATTTGCTTTCTTCTCCAAGACAGACAATGGGGAGATATTGAACAGGTGAGGATTCAGTCGGTAGATCGGCCTTGGCAGTACCTGACCTGTTCGTAGATTTAGTGAGGATATGCAGTTGCTGGACATGGACTTGCCGTCAAACTTGTTGAACTATACATCAAGTGAGTATCAGAGATGCCTTCCACAGGAGCTATCAACTAACCATAGTTTCTCGTAGCCGGCGTTACAATACTCGCTAAGGTAATCATTCTGGTCGTATTCTCCCAGTATCTTGGAGCTACCCTACCATTCCTCTGCGCCATACTCTACTTGCTGCAACGCTTCTATCTCCAGACATCGCGACAAGTTCGTCTCCTCGGTATTGAGGCGAAAGCACCTCTTTATACCCACTTTTCCGAGTCAGTGGCTGGGGTTGCTACGATTCGGGCCTTTGGGTGGCAAGAACAATACCAAGAGCGCAATTACGAGCATGTTGACGAATCGCAGAGACCCAGCTACACCCAGGGCTGTATCCAGGCATGGCTCACTTTTGTTCTCAACCTAATCGTAGCCGTATTAGCAGTAGTACTGGTTATTATTGTAGTAACGTGGCATCACAAGTTTAGCGCTGGAAACGTCGGCGTTAGCCTCGTTATGATCATTGGCTTCAGCGAAGTGTTAGCTCGTCTCATTCAAAGCTGGACAAAGCTGGAGTCCAGCATCGGTGCGGTCGCTAGAGTGAGACGATTTGTCTCCGATACTGAAACTGAGTCGGCGGCTGAAAGAGGGACACCGCCAGTGAACTGGCCGCAAGCCGGAGCTGTGAAGTTTTCGGATGTTGTGGCGTCTTATGGGTAAGAACTACACATGACCTCCTAACTTGATTTGATGGAATGGTACGGCTAACTGTTTGGTAGGTCTGATGCTTCACCTGTTCTCAAGAAACTCTCCCTAGCTGTCGAAGGGGGCCAGCATGTAGCAATTTGCGGCCGATCCGGAAGTGGCAAAACCTCCTTGATCATGACTTTGCTGCAAATGACAAACATGAAAGATGGGAGGATCGACATTGACGGGGTTGATGTCTCGACCCTGCTGCAGTCCGAACTCCGCGCATGCATCAACGTCATTCCTCAGGATCCATTCTTGATGCCTGGGACTGTTCGCTTCAACCTCAACCCTTACGGAAATAGTCTAGATGACGATAGGCTCGTTGAAGCACTTGGAAGAGTTGGCGTTTGGTCACTCGTGCAAGACCAGGGTGGTTTGGACGCAGAAATGAACGTCAACGCGTGGTCAGCTGGCCAGAAACAACTCCTCTGCTTGGCTAGAGCCATGCTACGACAATCAAAGATTTTGATATTGGATGAGGCAATGAGCAGGTAAGTGCACTGACGAGCAAAATGGTATCATACAGTGACTGACATTTCCTCAAGTGTGGACAGTGAGACAGAGGCAATAATGCAGGATATCGTTGATTCTGACTTCAGGGACTGCACGGTTCTTGCCGTAATGCACAGGCTCAAGCACGTTACCCACTATGACAAAGTTGCCCTGTTGGGAGATGGAAAACTTCTCGAGTATGATACTCCGGAATCTCTCATCTCTGGAGAGACTCAGTTTGCTGAAATGTTCAAGATGAAAGCAAACTAACATAGTCTCGGTGGACTTTAGCTGGTTCCTTATGGCACGTCTCCCATTTGTTGCACTGAATTGAACCATCTACTCCGCGGAATCTCAATTTGTTGTGAGCTAACCCTGCCCAGAATAAGCAAAAGGACTGGGTTCCTCCTACATCGGCCAGTGATCCGGTTCAAACCTTTGCCTCCCGTGTTTCGTAGTGCTCCTGCTCAACCACTGGTACATCTTCTGCTAGGCGGCGACTTTTTGCCTCCCTCCTGCTTAGATAAAGTATGAGGAGAATAATGAATAGCTGCGCAACCGTCGTGGCTAGACTACTGCGGAACCCAAGTATCCATCGCGGGGCACCTGTCGCTGGGAAAAGCGCGACTTGTGCTCCAGCCATGATACCCTGCCCTATTGCGTTCATACTTGCCGTTACTACCGCACGCTCCTCTGCATCGTTTGACATGATTGTGGTAGCCCAGCCCATTCCCATGGGAGACAGCGCTGTATGCGAAGGTTAGAGTCTCACGGCGTGACAATACGGTTAGAAGAACTTACGAGCAATGAACCCTTGCAGCATAAAAGCGGCTAGCCTGCCACTTTCACCCACGTGCCATACATTAAGTAGTATCATCCCAACAAACACGGGGATTGTTGTTACGAAGGCGGGAATCCAAAATTCACCGAGTCGGTCTGCCGCTACTCCGGCAATGAGGGCAGCAACTATCATAATTGCAGACGTGATCGTAGGCAGGGTGTTAACCTGAACAATGGAGTACAGCTCTGGGCTATTCGCACGGAGGTAGAGGGAAAACGGCTGTCCTCCAGGAACGAAGTTCATGTCGAACAGGATCCACAATGTGACAAACGCATAGAAATGCCACCGGCCAAGCACTCGCTTGAAAATGCTTGCTGATATCTGGAGCTGAGGCGGGGTACTTGAGCCTTCTACTCTCTTCTGCGCAATTTTGAAGTCGGCGTCCGTAAGAGTGAATGGCTTCTTGCGAGATGGTACATCGGGGAAGATGGCGAAACCACTGTGAGAGATCAGTACGTGAGATAGCAGCCAATGTCAGATGCTGCTCTTACAAGAATGCGATTCCGAGGGTAATAATGCCGTCGATAATGAAAAGCCACCTATTTTCGTCGTCAGCACGAGTATCCCCTCTGCAGCAGAAACACTCTGGTTGCATACCTCCACCCTGACATCCCATGAACTCCGCTGAGGTTTGTATACGCGGCTGCCTGCAGATAGCCAGCAAACATCGTTCCCAAAGGCGACGAAATGAAGAATAGGGCGATTCTTCTTGCCACTTCAGTTTTCTTGTACCACGAACCAATCACGTAGATTGTACCAGTGAAGGAGCAGCACTCGAAAAGTCCGACGAAGAACCGTAGAGCATATATAGCCTCGACGTTATTGACAAATGCTAAACCCAGAGTCGCAAGTCCCCAACCAAGCTCGAGAGAAGGCAGTACGAGATTTGCGGGGTATTTTGTGAGGAAATAACAAGCCGGAATCATAGCGCCGCAGTAAGATGCCCAGAAGGTCGCGGTGATGTAGTTCAGCTCGTTGCCCCACATTCCGATTTCCTCCCTCATCCCGCTGGTGATCAAAAGTCAGAGAGTTTTCATGCTGATGAAGCATCAAAATGAGCTTACCTCACGTAGGCATTAGTGAGAGATTGCTGATCCAGATATTTCGTGAAGAACGATAGACAGCCAAATATGAGGATCGATAAGTCCAACTTCAACACCACTAGCTTTTCCTCGCTTGGCATGTCCGATGGGTACCATCCGATCAAACTCATGAAGCGAATCCATAAGTTTTCCTTCGGTCTGAAAATCTCGGGGTTACTGCCTGCAGAGCGTTCGCCGGTAGATTCTGAGCCATTTGCCGGACGCTGTTCGTCGTAAACCGCCATGATGACTTGGCTGCTTCTTGGTGAGGATCGACACTAACAGACGGCGGGATGAGTTCATCTCGAGGTATCCAGTTCAAGAATCCAGGATTTTCTTATGTGTCGCCGTATAACCCCATGTTGCAGAGCCCTGTGATCACGCAAACACGTCGCAGTATGACAGTAGCCGGAACCGCACCGGCATACGGACTATGCTACTCCACAGGCATTCCTATGGTGTGCAGCGAGTTTTCAAGTCAACCAATACCATGACCCGATAACGATCGGTGTCGGGCACTTTCCGACGACTCTCATTCAAAGATCGAATGCATCAATCCACTTCACTGTCACTTGCAACCAAATATGACGCCCGTATACAAGCAAGACCTCCGAAGTCGCGTGGCAACAGGGATTAGACGCGACTAGGGGTATGATGCGAGATTCCCTATCATGACGTTAGGCTAGGCATATCCAGCTCGCAAAATCCCACCGATTATATGGATGATTGCAGAAATGAAATTTTGAGTGAAAGATGGGAAATCTATTTCACATGCAAATCTTTGCGTATGGAAACATTCAGTATAACTATGTTGCATTTGATCATGATTTTGACCCAGTGCCGAAGCTCTCAGAAAATGTTCTCGCCCGTCAGATTTGGTGCCATGTCGCGATGACAATGTGTAATCACGTCATTTCGGGAGGAATACCTCAGTCAGCTATCGGTCTCCCTGCTGTCGGATCACAATCTGTCTTAGTAGAAGTTGCCTGTCTTGCCCCAAAGCAATAGTTGACTTGCTTCAGGACATCAACCTGTTCTTGGAAAGCCATCTTTGTCAGCTCGGTGATGTGGGGAAGAACTCTTTGTAAAACCGCCTATTTTCCTGTGTCTGCGTAGCTTCCTTATATTTCCTATGTACTTAGTTTTTCTGTCCGAGATAATAGTAGATATAATAACGATTATAATGACTATGACGATGACGATGACGATAACGACGATATAAGCGACGATTGTAAAGTAGTCGGCGTAGTATAGGGAAAATAAGCGATCTCATCTTTAAATATTACACGTTTAAATCTTTTATAAAGCTCAACATACTCCATATGGCTAGAACATACGACCCGGGTAGCAAAACTTGAAGCCTGAGCCCCGCAACGACGTTGGCCACAAAGACCATTTTTGAATTTCTAGGGGATCCCACGAATCTTGATTCAAGACTATTCAAGAAGGTCCAAGGTTTTGCCTTGCTTCGCAGACTCCACGGCCGTGTCGATGATGCGCTGGGCGGTGAAACAGAGCACGGGATCTAGCGGCCCGGTGACCGGCTTGCCGTTTTCCTTGCAGTGGAGAAAATACTCGATCGGATTGCGATATGGACTTTGCAAGACGTCAGCGGGGATGTTGGTGATCTGGGGCCGGTCCTTGGTCTGGACGCCCACGTGCGGATCATAGTCGTAGCTCGAAATCGTGCCCTCGGTACCAACCACCACGAACCCGCATCGGGGCTGCGGCTGCATGGTCCAAGGGTCTGTGAAGGTGCCCCAGCGGGTCTCAAACTTCGACAACCCCGTGGTGTACTGGCAGATGGTGATCGAGTGCTCGTCGACCTCGATGCCCTCGCTGGCGGACGTCACGGTGGTCACCTTCAGGGGCGCGCGTCCGTCCATAAACCACGTTCCAAGGGTCGCGCCGTACCCGAGATAGTCCAGTAGCGATCCACCTCCGGACTCCTTCTTGTACCACCAAGACTCCGACTTCTTCCGCTGCACCTCATCATCAGAGACCTCAACCTTGTCGGCGAGGTGGTAAAGTGGACCGCGGTTCCCGCCATAGTAGTGTACTTGGGTGACCTGTCCAATTGTCCCCTGGTCAATCAGCCGTTTCGTCGTGACGTGGGCCGGGAACCATCTTGAAGGCCAGTTAATCGCAAGGCACGTTCCGGCGGCGTCCCTAGTCTCCAGCATACGCCTCGCGTCTCGAAGGTTAGCCGCGAACGGCTTCTCCATTAAGACATCCACTCCGAAGCTGCAGCACTCCTCGTAGGCAACGGCGTGATCCGCGGTCGCTGGGCAGAGGACGACGAGGTCGGGCTTGGTCTGGCGAACGCACTCCTCCACGTCAGTGAAGATGAGCTCCGGCGCAATATCAAAAGCCGCGACCGCGTCCTTCGTCCGATCCGCCTGGCGATCGCAAACGCCCACGATGTCGACATCGGGATGGTCAAATGCATTGCGCAAAAGATCGCCCATGTGCATGTGGTCGAAGTTAATGCCAACTACTCTCCAGCGCGTCATCGTGAAAGCTCAAGATCTGGCCTTTCTCGGGCATTCTATGCAGTAAGCAGAAACTAGAGCGAGCAAGACAGAGCTGCTGAACAGAATATGTTATCTTTTGGCTGACGTGTACAGTGCGTAAATCAGCTTCTTGGAATTAGCACAGTGGCCTGATTTATATCTTGATAGCTCAGAAGTAATGGCAATCATACGCACAAAGATGACGACGCCGCATCTAGCGAATCTCCTGGTCATCTTGTCAATTTTGATCAAAGGGACGACTCCCTGAAACCTTTGGGTAGTATTTACAGCATACGATGGCTGTCTTGTCAAATAAAAACCAAACAAACGATCTACATGTGATAATTGTATGGCTACAAAAAAAGTTGTCGTATGCACCTGACACAATTTGTCTTTGGGCGTCTCGGGAAGATAAGTTGAGCCAGCTGTTTAGCATTTGACAGCCCAAATCCGGCATCCTGGCCAAGAGCGGGCAACGCTATTAACCCTACGAGTGAACTTCTACGGGCCTGATTTCAGGTTTTCTCATGCAAGTTGTCCTTAATATGAATTGGTTAAATTTAGCCTGGCTCCGACGGAATGTGCCTCTTTCGGCCAGCCATCAGGTCGACAGAAGCCAACCGAGATTGAGGTCGAGATTAATCTGATAGGGCCAACAGCGAGGTCACAGACCTATCTCAATAGCAGACAGAGCTCGATTTAGTCTGGGACTTGAGCAACGTCTATGGCAAACCATCATCGCACCACCTGTCACGGTGGTAGAACTTTGTATAGCTTCAGCAGCGTATTAGAGTCTCAGTGTTTACAACCTTTGTATATTATTGCCGAAGTTTACCCCATCTCAAAGCTTTCTTGGCATTCATCATAACGGGACTTCATATTCCCGTGTAGACCCCAATGTTGGCGGAGAGTCCGCTGGCAAGGGGTTTACCCGAATGGAGTCAGCAGCATTGGCATTCGCCGTGTTGGGCCAGTCACGGCGCCCGGGTACACTTCGGCCGGCGTATTTGTGGAGCCCCGTGGGCTCCGGCAGTGCTCCGACAGGGTTCCGGAGGTTGCGAGTTTAGCCTAAATACCCGAAAGGCACTGTCTTGGAGCAAACTGCGGCGCCTTTTTGCTGACGCATGACCCCCGACTCCCGCAGTTCCGTCTCATTTTCCGACGCTACTCCGAATCAGGAGCGCGCCACGGTACCGTAGCCGTCAGATGAGATTCAGATTCTTGGATCCTGTGATCAGTTGAAAGAAACTCTCTGATTCAAGAGGTCGGTTAGGACGCTGGACTTGTACTTCAACTTCTTTGGATCTGTTTGAAGTCATCAGAGTACCTCTTATCACCAGTCCAAATTTAACCCCGCGTTGCCCGTTGCCTATGCACCCCGGATTCGCCATGGCCACCGACAACATTCCACTTGACGTGGAAGGCTTGATAAGCCAACTCACACTGGAGGAGAAGATCGACTTGCTTGCTGGCCAAGGATCATTCAGAACAACGGGTCTCCCTCACCGAGGAATTCCAGCCTTGATAGTGAGTTGCGGCACCCTCCGGAGCGGGGAATCAACTATCTTACCCTATTCAGACATCCGACGGGCCTCATGGAATTCGAGGTCGTCGAGCGTTCCATCGGGTAAGTACTCCGAAGCAAAGTGATTGCAAGTGAAGCGTGCAAATCGTGGGCCTCGCAATACTCGAGCTGGGCTAAGTGACTTTAGAACCCGAGTCCCATGTTGCCCTCCGCAACTGGTATGGGAGCGACATTCAACAAAGAGCTGCTTCACAAAGTCGGAAACCTCTTGGGTGAAGAAGCCAGGGCTCGAGGTGTCCATGTTCTTTTGGCACCCACAATATGTCTCCAGAGATCTCCACTGTTTGGCCGCGGCTTCGAAGCCTTCGCGGAAGACCCTTATCTGAGCGGCATTCTGGGAGCAGCGTATATCAACGGCGTGCAGGAGCGCGGAGTCGCGACGAGCGTGAAGCACTACGCTGCCCACGATCAATCCGACAACTCCATTGAGGATAACGTCTGCATGACGCAGCGTACACTACGAGAGGTCCACATGATGCCTTTCCAGCTGGTCATGCGGGACTCGGACCCCTGGACGTTTATGACCTCCTATAATAAGATCAACGGCATCCATGTCAGCGAAGACCCCTTGCTCATGAAGCAGATTTTGAGGGATGAATGGGGCTTCAAGGGCCTGGTGATGAGCGACTGGTTTGGCACGTACAGCACCTCGGAAGCCATCAATGCGGGCCTTGATCTTGAGATGCCTGGGCCCACGCAGTGGAGAGGAAAGTGCCTCAGTTTGGCTGTAAATAGCCGCAAGGTCATGCGTACGACGGTCGACGAGTGTGTAAGAAACGTATTGAATCTCACCAACAAGGTCATGGATACGAAACCGGAAGGCTACTTCTCTGCTTCGAATACGCCGGAGCAGCAGGCCTTGATTCGGAAGCTGGTTTCTGAAAGCATTGTGCTTTTGAAGAACGATCGCGGGGTGCTACCTATCAAGGCTTCAGAGAAGAAAAGGATTGCACTCATCGGAGATCACGTCAAGAACCCCGCCTTGAGTGGAGGCGGGAGTGCTGAGGTCGAGCCTTATTATTCAGTCACGCCGTACAACGCCATCATAGAGGAGTTAGGCAAAGAGAATGTTGCATACGCTCTTGGATGTCATTGTAAGTCATGACTTGACGATGTCACATAGCGAGTCAATGCTGATCCTGTTTAGCATTCAGATTCAGCCCCCTGCTCAAAAACCTCAAGCCCCTGAACGCAGAGGGCTTCGGGTGGTCGGTTGAAGTATTCGGGGAGAACCCAGATGAGAACCCCAACGCCGAGGTTCTGCTCTCAGCAACCGCAGAGAAAGAGCTAATTGACGTCCCGGAGAGCTTTCATGCGACCTTGCCGAAGAAGTTCTACGCCAGGGCCCGCGCCGTGTACACGCCAGAGATCACCGGCCCCTTCCGCTTTGGTTTCAGCACATCAGGAAAGGGCAAGGTAAGGCTCGACGGCAAGGAAGTCATTGATCTCTGGACGGAACAACCGCCCAAAACTGGTCCCACGCCGTGCTTCAATAGGCTTTCGATGGAGAAGTTCTGCGACGCGAAGCTTACTGAGGGTAAAGCCATCAACATCGAGGTCGTGCAAGTCAACGAAGACCTAGCTGGCGGCGTCGGTACCGCTCTTACCCTCGCCGGTCGCGTAGGTGGCTTTGAAATCATCGACGAGGACCTTGCAATCAAAGAGGCAGCCGTCCTGGCGAAGAGCGTTGATGTTCCGATCGTTGTCACAGGTCTTTCTTCAGACTTTGAGTACGAGGGTGCTGATCGTAAGCATCTGAGGTTGCCTGGCCGTGTAGACGACTTGATCCAGGCCGTTCTTGCAGCGAACCCCAATGCAGTGAGTACATCTCCCGATGCCATTCGGACCACATTCGTAATCAAAACCACAGATCATCGTCACGCAATCTGGCTGCCCTATCGAGATGCCATGGGAGTCACAGGCTGCCACACTGGTCCACGCGTGGTTCGGCGGACAGGAAACCGGCCACGGGCTCGCGGACGTCCTATTCGGCAAGGCGAACCCGTCCGGCAGACTCTCGCAAACATTCCCGAAATCTGTCAAACACACCCCCGCGTATCTCAATTTCTCAAAGACGGACTACGACATCGTTTACGGCGAGGGCGTCTTCATCGGCCACCGGTACTACGAAGTCGTCGACCGCGATCCCCTCTTTTATTTCGGACATGGTCTCTCATACTCGACGTTTGAATACTCCAAACTTCAGGTCCCTAGCACGTTCGAGGCATCAGAAGGACACAAGATGAAGATCTCTGTGGATGTCACGAACAAGGGCCCCTACGACGGCGATGAAGTAGTCCAGATCTACATCCATGATCCCGAGAGCACCCTCCAGCGCCCTGTTCGGGAACTCAAGGCTTTCACGAAAGTGCATTTGGCCGCGAACGAGACAAAGGCCGTCGAACTCGTCCTTGACAAGTATTCGCTATCATACTGGTCTCAAGAGCGGTCGAAGTGGCTGGCAGAGGCTGGAGAGTATGTAGTGATTGTTGCGTCCAGCTCAAACCCGAAGGACGAGATTCAACGAGCCAGTTTCCATATGCCAGAGACCTTCTTCTGGGAGGGTGTTTAGGGTAGCTCTTTATGTGTTTATGAACTCATCGGCTTTCCTGACTTGAATGTCTAGATAAACATCACTTCACAATACAATTAGAGTCTTTTTTGCCAGCTCAAGATGATCTCCTACATGTACCGATTTCGAGAGAATGAAGCAGACGGCACTCAATGTCTTCGGGTCCAGATACCGATGGCGTGCTCAAAGTTAGCCGACGGCGGCGATAAGCTGTGCTGATCGGACGATTACATAGGTGCAGGATGCGATTTCGACATCTCTCCTCACTCATGCGTGATCACCAACTTACATAACCAGCACGACTTACTGGACATCTTATCATTTACATCCCAACTTACGATGTAGGATTGTGCTGAGAGTATGAGAATTACACACTTTCTACAAGCATCACACTAACTCCTTCTCCAAAATGTCCGCAACATCAGTCCGCGAGGGCGGCCCAACCCTCAAAGGCCCCTTCGACTTCCCCTCCTCCCCTCTCTCCAAAGCATCCCGCCAGCCACTCCTCCTCGGCCTCTTCCTCAACCTCCAAGACATCAAAATCTCAACCCACCCAACCAGCAACACCTGGACCTTCGACTACAACCTCGACCTGGTCCGCAGGGCCGAAGCCCTCGGCTTCGAGCTCGCCTTCAGCCGCACGCAGTGGCTGCCCAAGGGCGGCTACGACGGCGAGGCCTCGCTCGACGCCTTCGTCGCCCTCGGCGCCATGGCCGCCGTCACGCACTCCATCCTGCTCATCTCCACGATGCACGTGCTCTACGGCCCGCTGCACCCGCTGCACATCGCAAAGTACGGCGCCACGCTCGACCACGTCGCCAAGGGACGCTGGGGCATCAACGTCGTGACGGGCCACCGCGCGGTCGAGCACGAGATGTTTGGGCGGCAGCGCATCGAGCACGACAAGAGGTATGAGATGGCCGGGGAGCTGTTCGACGTTGTGAACAGTCTGTGGGGAGAGACGGAGAACCTGTCGTACAAGGGCAAGGTGTCGCCGTGGCAGCTGGAGAATGCGTGGATCACGCCCAAGCCGGAGTTTGGCAGGCCGATTCTGATTAACGCCACGGGGTCTCCTGCCGGGATTGACTTCGCGGCGCAGTATTCTGATCTGATATTCATCACGTCGCCTGGAACAGCCAATATCGAAAGTGCACTGGAGACGTTGCCAGCTCATATTGCCACGATCAGGGAGGTTGTCAAGTCCAAAGGGCGCGAAGTCAAGATCCTCATCAACCCCATTATTGTATCTCGAGATACACCTGAAGAGTCATGGGCGTACGCCAGGAGCATTGCTGAGGGCACAAAAGTGCAGACTGGAACGAAGAAGTTTGGCACCGCGAACGGCAACTATGACAGCGATGCTCACGCATGGCGGGGACGCAAGGGTGAGCAGGAGAAGCAGGGTCTGAACATTGGAGGAAACATTGAGATTATCGGATCCCCGGAGCAGGTCGTGGAGCAGCTTGAGGCCTTGCACAAGATTGGGATTGATGGTGTTGTTGCGAATTTCTACGATTTTGCGCCAGATCTGGAGTACTTTGGGCAGAAGATACTGCCCCTGGTGAAGAAGGCAGGATTGCGGGTGGACTGAATAGATCAAGCCAGTCCAACATCAAGTCTCTTGCTATGTCACCCGTTCTCGGAAACGCGGATCACTCAGTAGAGTTTCTGTGAAGAGAGCAGATTTATAAGGATAAAGCCTTCCTCCGCTCTCTGGTTTGTCCGTAGACCAGGGCTGTCTGAAGTGATCGTAGAAACCCCGGCCCGGACTGCAATGTGCTTCCGAGAACAGCTCATAATCTCAACGAAGAGCAAAAAGGAAACGACGATCTTGAGCATCACTATATATAGTCCATACTGGCCTTCCCGGGCCGAGGTATCAGGATCCGCAGCCATCCGCCGGGAACCTCCAAATCGAGCAATCGCTGCGTTTCATTGCAATGCAAACTACATCGGGAACCTCACGCGACCCAAGCAGCTGGCAGAACAAAGTCCAGTCCGAATCCCTCGCAAAGCGCCACGCCGCCACACGCAGAAGCATCGTCCCAATAGCGCGGGCGATCCCCCGGGACTATCTGCGTCATGTGGCTTGTTTGACAGATCGATCACACTTGGATCTTGACATGTTCAGAGTAGATCCCGCCATTAGTTCTCTCTCGGTCGAGTCAGGTGTTAACAACCTTTTCGTCCGCGTCCGCGCGGCAGCACGAAGAGAACAGATGCCAGAGAATTTCCTTCTCTCGCCAAGTCTGGAACAATTGATGTCCTGATGATAAGCTTTTTTCGAGAAACTGTCTCTGTTGAAACCAAACGCCTGCGGGAATGAAGTGAGACAACACGCTGTGATGCGGCGATAGCAGTGGGGAAGGGGAGAGCCGGTCTTCCGTCCCTCGCGAAAGCGTGGGCAGGATGCCAAGACCGTATTTGACGACATGCCTAGGTTGGAAGCGGAAAACCCTCCAAGGGCACTTGTTTCGGCGTTTGCTTCTACAAAACGGAGCACCGGCGATTGCTTGTCGCATCTCCCTTCTTGCGTTATTGGGTGGGCGAATCGGCGGCCCATTTGCGGGTGGTAAGTCCTGAACCAAATCGCCGGATCCGGCAGACACGACGCACAACTCCGGGCGAGACATCTACCGAACGCGTGCGGTGCGACCCAGGACGCTCCTTTGTAGCCCCAACTCTATCCAACGCCTTGCCCTTGCCTTTGCGGTCTGATATTACCCTTTGAGCGTGCCCCCGTCTTGCTCTTGCCAAGGGGGACCTTTTCCCTTCTCTTCCTGCTTCTTCCCCTTTCAATCTGTTTTTCTTTTCCGAGCGTGTTGATATTTTTCCCTCGACGGCTACGAGGCCACAACCTCGCCAACACAAACCACGCAGGAAACGAAGGCGGGAAAGCGAGCCAACTTGAAGAGCCCCGTCACTCGAACGACGGGAACCACCACTCCCCGATGCCTTGCGCACGTCGGAGGTAGACACTTACACGCCGCCGCCGCCGCCAATGTTGATCTGGAACGGCACGGGGCCGGCGAAGGACATGGAGGCGAACAGCACCGACGACGCCTCATCAGCGGCACCGTGGGAGGGCACGCTGCCGCCCGGCTCGCTCGACAGCCGCTCCGACATGATCCTCGCGATCGGGATCGTCATGACCGTCGTCGCGGCCGTGTTCGTCGCGCTGCGGGTGTATGTGCGGGCGTTCATGATTAGGAAATGGGGGGCGGATGATACCCTGCTCGTGTCTGCTTTTGTAAGTCAGAAGAGACTGGGAATATTGAAGGAACAAAGATTTTTGACATCCGATTGGAATATTTAGATTGCCGTGGTTCTACACAACTCCATGTTGTGCGTAGGTAAGAGATCCTTTACTGATGATTCTCGTTCACTTTGAACATCTCAACTGACACCGTAACATCAGCTACGAGATTCGGACTTGGGAAACATGTATGGATGAACTCCATCAAGAACCTGATCAAAGGCCAAAAGGTACTTGCCTCGAAAAAGACTCATCCAGTAATATCTCGAAGAAAGCATCTAATCCTCGCCAGATATCTCTCTTCGTCATCATCGTGTACCAAGTCGCCTTCGTCACCATCAAAATCGCCTTCCTCTTCCAATACCGCCGCGTCTTCCCGTACTCAAAAGTCGAACTCCTGTGCAACATCGGCATCTGCTTCCTCGCCCTCTTCGGAATCCAGCTTCTTGTCTGCGCCGGTGTCAGCTTCGACCTCATCTACAGATACACCTTCTTCGACACGCCGATCAACGTCATGAGCTGGTGGATGGCCAACGCCTCGATACACCTCATCACCAACGTTCTCATCTTCATCATCCCGATTCCCTTTCTGGGTCGTCTGCAGATGACGAGGACCCAAAAGCTCGCCCTTATTGCCAGCTTCGCGCTCGGCCTCCTGTAAGTTTCCCTCATAGTCCGCTACACAGAAAAGGAGCAAGAACTCACGCATTAATGCGAAAAGCACCTGCGCCATCTCCATCATCCGAATCGCAACCATACCAAAATCGTACCTCTCCATGGACCAGACCTACAACCAAACCTCCACAATAATCTGGTCCATCGCCGAGCTCTCCGTCGCGATAATATGCTGCTGCATTCCCACCCTGCGACCCCTCTCCCACCCGTCCCACTACTCCGCCAACACCACCGGGCCCCGCGAGTCCTTCATGACCCCGTTCCCGCCCCCCTCCGGCGGCGGCGCCCCGCGCATCAGCACCGCCAACACCGCCGACCGCGGCTCCTCCTCCATCAGCGGCGAATCCGACGTCATCGTCATCCGCAAGCCGCGCTCCAGCTTCTGGCACCGCAGCCGCAAACAAAGCGACAACTCGACCCTTAACGGCGACGTGGACGAGATCGAGCCGGTGCCCGTGCTCGCGACGGTGATGCGCACGCCGACGATACCCGTGACGCTCGTCACAACGGACCCGTCGTCGCCGGCGCGCGTGGAGATGCCGGTGCTGGAGATCAACGGGCTGCGGCGGCCGAGCGAGGCGACAGTAAGCAGCGGGGGCGGCATACCACGGCGGACGAGGAGTGTGCGGAGCAGCATTGTCAGCGATGGGAGCCTGGGTGGGTTTGGCAGGGGGTTGGGGAGGAATCTGAGTCTGAGGAGGCATATGAGTGTTGCGCTGACGGAGAGAGATTCAGATGACGACGTGTATTACTTTGGCGTGAGTGAGGAGGAGGTTGATCTGGAGTGCCCGACGCCGCTTAGTCCGCCACCGAAGAGTCGCCAATCTATGTCGGAGAGTCGGTGATGTTAATTCTCATATCTTGTATTATTACTGTCAAAAATTTCGGGAGCGGGGAATAGAGCGAAATGAATGCTTCGCCTTGAGTCGAAGTTATGAGTGCAGTCAGTTTTGATACATCAGGCTTTCATCGTTGGGTGTTCCCGTGTAGATGTCGCCGTTATCATTCTGATAGCAGCGGCTCTGGTAAGACACAATTGTGAATTGCAGGCGCGGTTTATGTGTCAAACTGATGGCGTCTGCTTACCTCCTACTTTGGGTCGTCGTTGTATCAACAGAAAGATGGATATGCGAGCCCCGCGTGTACGATGACTGCTCAGCGAGCATTTCACAGCCTACAGAGCGCCCACAATCATCGTTGATTGGGGGGTCTCGGACCTGGTTTCGCTCGAGACCGTCCCCCGTTGACCAAGCCCTCTAAGCAGATGCTTCAGGTCTTTCTCGGGGCGAACGAAGATGGACGTTACCACGACGAAATCGGCCATCAGAATAGCAACACAGTGGTCGACTGGCTTCCCATTCCTATCGAACTGGTACGATTAGCCTCATCAGCATGATGGCCTGTTCCGAACACCATGCCGGCAGGATTCTCTGAGCCGTTTAGAGATTTCTCAGGGGCCAAGTGAGGACATCGGCTCTTCCCGTAGCCTATGATTGAACCTCAAGCCCAAACTCATCAACAGATGTGTGGCTTGCATTGAAGTTGGAACATTCGGCGGCTTCATGGAGGCCACCCACCGTAGACGACAAACACACAGTCAACCATGGACCTCGGCACGATCAAACGGACGGCGCGCGCTCCGACGGGTGGGTCCAGCAGACGGCCTCCCGTCGCCGACCGGGGAAAAACTTCCCACTGCCGGAGGGAACCTGCGGACTTGACCCTCGAAATTGGCAATCTTGCCGGGTGGCTCGTAGCCTATCAGCATGACGTCGCCGTAGTGTATTCCTTTCACGGCATCTAACGGGAAAAAGAGGCTGAGCTCTTTAGTGAGCAAACTCAACAGCCTTTCATAGTGTGCTGCGGCACCTTCCCACATACCGAGAGCTCTTTCACCGTTCGTATGGCACAGCGTCGGCGTCGAAAAATAAACGACGAGTAACCGACCACTAGTCACAATTGAGGCTGATGCCCAGCAGCGGAGGTAGAGAGCCTAGAACCAACCGTCCGTCTTTTGGAGAACAAAGCAGCACAATCAGACGGCCTGAAGTTGCCGGCTGGGCTGATCCTTTAGTGGATGACGGCGTAAGGAGCTTGGGCGGCGAATGCACGAATGAGCGCCTAATGCCCTGCTGTTCTGCAGGCTGTAGGCAGACGCCTATTGGACGTCAGCGCTAATGTCGAAGGGGTAGCTCGCCGCCGACGGCATATGTAATTATGTTGTGAATGCATGTTGTATTTCTTGCGTGCGTATACGACAAACTGCTTCTGGTAACTGTTTGCTGTCGCGTGTGGTGCTCAAAGTCACAGCACAGCATTGGAGAGTGAGCACAGTGGTTAGACAACGTCCAGCAGGCCAGACCGACGGGGGACTCCTGGAACCCAGGAGAACGGAAGCGACGGTGGAAGCCTCTCACGCAACATCTGGGGCGGTCTGGGAAGCTCCCAGTACTTCGTAAAGCCAGTGCTCTTTCGATCGCGTCTGAGCGAACGGTGGCCCCATTGAAATCGTTCAAGCTTTTTCGGACTTTGGGGCTGAGGCACCGAGTCTTCCTGGCTGGCTGGCTGTGAAAAAAAATAAGGAGCTCCAGTTTCCAGAGCTTCAAGGGCAAGCGAAGATCGAACCAAACACACGGCGTGCACCGTTCGAAACTGTGGGCAGAAGTGGTGAGCCAATGGCCGGGGAAGGGTCCACTTGATGGAACTGCCATGACCCAATTTGGAACATTTCGACGCCTTCCATCAAGACTTCTCCACCACCAAGCGGAGCCGATTCCATTTCGCCAAGAGGAACTTGGGAAGCTTCGCCACCACCAGGGGATCCGGCTGGTGAAAAGACGCGGGAATGAATGTCGATTTCGGGGAAGATCAATTTATCGTTTTCTTGGTTCTTGAATGAGATCGGGTCGCGAGTCAGCCTGGGGGATATTTCGCTTGAGAGTAGCGATGAGGGTTTTTTTTTTTTTTTTTTCCTTCTTCTTCGCAGAGACTGATGGGCGAGGTATCTCCTTCACCGCGTTTTGTGAAATGTACACTATATCGTCTGTGTACTTGTAATATCACAGTGTCTTGGGTGCTGTCACGCCGTGAGGCGACGAGAGTTCAGACGGACGAAATTGGTGCTGAAATGCAGGGGAAGTGGATTCTTGGCACCACCATGAATCAAGGAGAAACATCCGCGAAGGCGCGTCATTGGGATCATGAGACCCAAGCTCGAAGAAGACGTCAATCAGAACGCACGCGGGCGGTATGTGGGAAAGCAAAGCGTACACTCGAACAGGCCGATCCATGCAATTGCTTTCTGCCACTCTGGACTGTCCGAATGAAACCGTCCCCAGGCAAACCGAGGTCCCAATGCCGCGTATCGACTCCACGAGGCGATGCAGTGCCGTCGGCATCGACTAGCAAGTTTGTTTTTGCAGTTTTGCCGTCTTTCCAGATTTAAGAATTGCCGGCCGCTGGGATGCGCCGCGGCTAGCAGCCGCACAAAGCTAACCCCTAAGAGGCGCATTGCTGGCTGCCACCTGCGTCTTTCGTCTCAAAAGTGTTGCTGTTGGTGGCTGTCGTCTTCCCGCGCGTCAGCGTCAGACATTGGATGCCAGCTGCAGAGATCAGATTATTAAAGGGACGATGCCAAGACCCAGTCGGTGATGACTATGCAAGTCTGGGCGAAATGAGTGCAATGTCGCCTCGCTCAACTGCGGCCCCTTTATGCGGATATTGTAGCATTTTTTTTGCGGGTGTGAAGCCCTGGAAGAAGCAAGATCTTCAGTCAGTCTGGTTCGCTGTGGAATACGATCGGGGGCCCTGTCCGTGGAACGGGCTGGCCATCGGGGAGAAGGCGACGTGAAGACTTACGAGTCACAGACGGGGAGAAGAGACGGCGGCGGCGTCGTCGGGGTCGGGGTCCTCTCAGTCTTCAGGGATCACAGTGTCCGGGTGCTGGACCTAGACCTGGACCTGGACCTGGACCGGACCGTGGTGTCGAGCATTCAGGGGACACACGGGCTGCGGTGTCGCTGAAAGAGAGCGTTTGTTTCCCTTGAAGTTGTGGCGTGTTGTAACCAGTGGTGGCCATGTTCGTACAGTGTGACGGCGACTGAGGGAGAGCCGACGGTTGCAACGACGGATGGATGCCAAGACATGAGTCGACGGACGAATCAATCTCGATCAGAGCCAGAGTGGAAAATCGGAGTCCCAATCAATGCTGGCAGGCAGGCTCCAATCATCGGGCGAGGTGCTATTTTGTGCGAGGCATTGCTCAAGCACACTCATCGCTGGACCCCGTGTGCTTGCATCTGGAAGGGCCGGCAAGGGTGTCGAAATCAAGAAAGAAACCCAAGCATCAAGCGATCAACTTGGGCGCCTCCACGTGTCGATGGTGGTTCGGTGGCCCTGTTTCTGGCTCGTGTGAGCATGCTGGCGAGTGGAGGAAGAGCTGCAAGTCAGCGCTCAATTTTCTGATGTGCATCCTTCCCACTGGAGAGTATCCCGGGACAGCGCTCAAGGCAGCGGCGAATGTTGGGACTTTGGGCAATGCAACGAGGCGCGATGTGTGAATGGACGTGTGATGTGTACGCGGGCAGTTGTGTGAGGTGATGAACCCAAGTCTGCGAGGTCAGACAGAAACGACCCCTTGGCTTGCATTCTGCTGCTGCTACGAAGGGCCTGTTTGGGAAGCACCTGCCTTCAAGCACTGTGAAGCTGTGAGAAGGCAGCAGGCAGCCAGCTGCAGTTGCCAGTAAGAGCAAAAGAATGCTCAAGAAAAAAAAAAGAGAGAGAAAGAGCAGGGGCCTGCTTGAGGTGGGGTCGCATGGCCCCTGTTTCAGCTCCGCCCCCTTGCCCTTTCTAGCGGCTCTCACTGGTCTTTCCACGGTGCCTGGGCGTGCTGGGGTCCTGGGCTGGCAGTCGCGGTGCATGGCTCCTTCCCCGGGGCTGGCCGCTCTTACCCCCCTAGAACTGACATTTTTTGGAGACGGACGAGACGAGGAAACACGGGCTTCTCATTGGCCCAGACATGGTGAGCACAAGCCGTTTGACGATCCAGCAGCGGGAAGGTATCGCCCAAAAGGGAAAGGCGGCAAGGGGTACATGCTGTGGCCTCGGGAGCGGTGCGGTACGGGCAGTCACTGGGCAGGCAGGAGCCAAGAACTGGGCAAGAACTGGGCAAGAAGCACCTTCCGGCTGTCCAATGTCCATCGTGCCTGCTCTTGGGTCCTTCTTTGACGGAAGTTGGAGGGAGGAGGGAAGGAAGGAGCAGCAAGACGGGACGCGACGGTGATGTATTTTGTATCTTTTTTTCTGTCCCCGTCCCCGTCCCAGTCCCCGTCCAAAACCGTGATCCTGTGCCTTTTTCTTCTTCGCATCCTCTTCAAGTCCAGCTCGTCCTCTCCCGTTTTCTTATTTTCGTCTTCTGGTCCCTTTCTCTCACCGTCAGGTTTCCTTACTATCACATCACTATCGCTGCTCAAACTCAATTCAGTCGTCGTCGTCGCATCAGTCTCAGCTCGGCCGTCCGCTCACTCACTGCTGCACGCCTCAAACCTCCACCACACCACCACACCATCTTTATCGTCGAGACCCTGCCTGTCCTCCCACACACCATCCTCAATCCCGTAATCCCACCATCCCATCCCATCCTTCCGGGCCAGGAACACCCCTCCTTGCCTCAGCCTTCAACGTCTCCCGTTCAATTTCCTTGGCCCCTTCCGGCTACGCGCTTCATATACCCTCGACTCCCGCCCAGAGCTCCCGCGCTCATTTTCGACCGCTAATCCCTTCCTTGTTATCGACCTCCCAAAGTCGATCAGGCTGGACCACCGTTATCGAGGTCCTCCCCTTATTAATTGCGCTTTCCCCGTTTGTGTCTTACACCAACGGACATGTCCCAGTTTCCAACCTCGCCCACCGACGTACCAGTAATCAACACATCGTTTACCGACACAGGAAACACTCCATACATAATGGGCGGCGAAGACGGCGGCGGCATGGGCGCTCCTGCAGCAGGCGGCGGCGGCGGCGGCGGTGGTGGTCACAATGCCGCTTCCGACACCAACCACCAGCGACAAAACTCCCAGTCGATGAAGATCAAGCACATACCCACCTTCGACGCCGCCGAGATGCGCGAAGCCATGTCGCCTACTGGACCCATGACCCCGAACCCTTTCAGTCGCAAGAACACCAGCATCGACCTCGACGACTACTTCACCGGTCCTCGCGACATCCTCAAGCACTCGAAATGGCCCCTCTTCATGCAGATGCACGGCAGCATTCTGCCCAAGATGATCGTCCCCCTCCTCTGGATGTGTCTGTGGTCCGCCTGCATTACCTGCATTCACATGCTCAAGACCAAGATGGCTGTCGACTCCGTCCTGCTGACCGTGCTGGGTTTCGTCGTCGGTATGGGTCTTTCTTTCCGTAGTTCTACCGCCTACGAACGTTACGCCGAGGGTCGCCGCTACTGGGCGCAACTTATCCTCGCCTGCCAGAACCTCGGTCGCGTTTTCTGGATCCACGGCGGCGATCCTGAGAACATTGACCGCAGACAGTCTCTGCTTCGCAAGATTGGCTGCATGAATCTACTCCTCGCCTTCTCCGTCTCTCTCAAGCACAAGCTGCGCTTTGAGCCGTACACCGGCTACGAGGATCTTGAGCACCTCGTTGCGCACCTGTCGACTTTCGCTCAGGAGGCCACCGCTGCTGAGCCCGAAAAGGTCCAGGAGAAGAAGAAGAACTTCTTCAAGGAGACGGGCGAGTACCTCGGCGTTTCTTTCGCCGCCAGCAACCCTCGCAAGACTATCAAGAAGGCCTCCCGCCCCCTCGGTAACCTTCCTCTCGAGATTCTCAGCTACATCTCTTGCCTTGTGGACAAGATGGTCGAAGACGGTCAGCTTAAGGTGCCGATGCAGCAGACCATTGCCTACAACAACATCTCCCTCCTCAACGACATCATGACCGGTACCGAGCGTGTTCTCACCACCCCTCTGCCCATCGCCTACACCATCGCCATCAGCCAGATCACCTGGGTTTACGTCATGCTTCTGCCCTTCCAGCTCGTCGGTAAGCTCGAGTGGATCACGATCCCTGCTACCGTCGCCGCCGCGTATATTATCCTCGGTATCCTCTTCATCGGCCGTGAGATCGAGAACCCCTTCGGCGAGGACGTAAACGACTTGCCCCTCGAGCTGTACTGCGAACAGGTTGCCTCTGAGCTGGACATCATCTCTTCCTTCGAGAAGAGCGACCCGTACGCCTTCATGGAGTCCGGCCTCAACCTACCCCTCTTCCCCGCCTCCATGGCTCCCTATCCCATCTGGATGACGCGCTCCGAGAACCGCGTCCACAACGCCATCATCAACAAGCACGACACCGTATTCGAGTTCCGTAAGAGGGTTGTCCTCGAAAAGGTAGCGAGCAACGCCGCCGGTGGCAAGTCGGAAAAGAAGACAAGTAGCGAAGCTACCGTCACCTCCAATGGTGATCACAACGTATAGATAGGGCCACCTGTCTAACGCGTTGTCTGTTGCGGTTTTCTTCTTCATTTCTCCCACTGTTGCATATAAAGGCTGGATGGGAATCGGGTTTAGCGAGCATTTTCGGCACGGGATCAAAAAAAGAACATCATACAGCGCCCTCCTCCGACAGGAGCAGGGCATTTGGCACAGGAACGGGTTCGGATTTTCTTTTTCATTGTAATTCAACCTGGAAACAAAAGGAACAGGTTTTGTTTTGAGCGCGGCATATTCTCTCTTCTCTTGCATCGTTGCAATTGCTAGATATCCAAATTGACGAGAAAAAATTGAAAATCACCCAGACTTGCCTTAGACGCGTGCTTTCCAGCTATTGTCCAACGAAGTTCAACGGATCGTGACCGCTGCTCCTAACGTTACGCCATCAGATGCGCATCCAACGTGAATTTTAGCAACGCCGATCCTCAATAACGAGGACCCTAATTCTCGGAACGAAGCGATCTTCAGGCACCGACCATCTGACACAAAAACTTGGCTCCTGCCGAACATCCGTCTGGGCAAGAGTCAAAAGGATGTCGGGCGTTCTAGACCAAGAGGTCGAACTGTCGGGGCGGCCCGCGTCTGTGTTGGGTTCGTGCTGTGGAGGCGGGTCCTCTTGGGTAGTGTGTGGGTTGGGTTGGGTTCGGAGTTGCAACGACAGGGGTCTGAAGGGCACATCAGACACGCTCCGCGCAACCGCGCAACGTGCATGAATGCTTGAGGCGAGGGGAGGTTGCAGTGAGGGTTTTACGGACGAGGGATATTGTAAAACTTATGGGGGATGGATAAGATGCCACGTTGGATGGAGTGGGCGATGTGTTGTTTGAAGGTTGGTGGCTGTTTTGGGTGGATGACGTAAGCTGTCGACGTCTGGCGATGGGGTTTAGGTGAGAGGTGGAGAGCTTCTAGGGTTGTGTATGTCACTTGAATTCTGAAACCTTACTATTGTTTTTATTCTCTGCGATCTCTGGGTTACGCGAGACTAAAGGCTCGTTGGAGCGTGGAGGCCTGGCAATGAGAGAAACATCAATGGGTGAAGGCAGCTAGCTGCCTCATGAGCTTCAGAAAAGGAACAAAACATTGACAAATCTGGCGCATGCTAGGACCATCGAGAGAGTCGGCGATTATAAGTAATAGCGATTGGTCTCTATTCGTCTTCCTGTATCCATACGAGGAAAAATATAAGTATCCGGCCGAAAGCAGCGCGATTCGAAATCAGAAGGTCAGAATATTCTTCAAAAAGACGAGGAAGCCTTACAAACCAGATGGACAGTAAATCCAAGAAGTAATGCCTAGGAGGCCCATCACAATAGAACTGACAGTCGTGACGATGAGAGCGATAATGATAACAGTTAAGCAGCAAAACTGATCGTGGCTGCAGTGAAAGTCGTATCAATATAAATACTAAAGCTGATAAAAATGATAGGAGAGTATGAACATTTGACAAAAAGCGAACTCCGCTTGCGTGGCTGATGAAAATGTAACAAATTGTCAGCCATTTAGCCGGATACAGTTCTATATGTAGCAGTCGCCAGGAGAGCTATGTGACCAAATATGACTGAATACCTTGGCTGTCGCTCATACTGAATGAGCAATGGAGCGCGGTCGGTTGTATCAAAGCCACTGTCTTTATCCATTCATGTAAACTTTCTGCATATGCATCCATGGAGCTCTTCAACCTGATGTCAAGTAACGCTCACATTTAATTGTCACCATTTCACAGGAAGACGCGAGAACATATGATTATAAGAAGAAGAAGGAGTGACTTGATTTGGCAAGCGAGTGACCTAAGATTAAGACAAAAAGACAAAGAAGCTATCCATTAAGCAAAAAGGGGATCCCAGATGTATGTATCAAGATTAGAGGGCTCCCAAAGATATTGCCCAAAGCAAATTGGCGCATAAAGTTACATGTTCGCAAAATCGAACGGCTTATGTTTTGTCTTTTGCGGCTTGGTGTCGGGTCCATGTTGCCAGCGTCAGACCGACTCCGCTCTTGTGCTGCTTCTTCTTTAGTTGCAGTCGCCGCCCGAGTAAGGGGCGAGCTTGAGCTCGGTGTTGACGCGGTTGAAGACGCGGCTGGCGGTGGCCATGCGGATGATGCCCTCGGAGTCGTTGCTGTTGTAGAAGAACTTGGTGTAGGAGCTTGTGTTCTGGCCGTCGTTGCCGGAGGCGGTGCAGTTGAGGGGCACGCCGACGGGCAGGCTGGAGCCGGAGGTCTCGCAGACGAGGGGCGCGAGCTTGATGCGCAGGACCTGGGACGGGGTGAAGCCGTTGAGCGGGCGGGTGTCGGCCTCGAAGGGGGCGGAGAGGGCGACGGTCTCGCCGTTGTTCTGGAAGACTTGGCCGGTGGTGAGGTTGATGTCGAACAGGGCGGCGGGGGTAGCGTCACGCTCGTTCTTCAGGTTGAAGCGGTTGGGGCCGAGGGTGAGCTTGGCGCCCTGGAGGAGGCCGGGGGAGGTGACCTTCAGGCAGATGTTGCGGGCGAAGACGGCGCTGGCGGTCGGGGAGGCGGTGGAGGAGGTGCTTGTGGTGGTGGTGGAGAGGACGGTGGTGGAGGAGGCGGTAGTGGGGAGGGTGAGAACACTGGAAGTCTCGCTAGTGGAGGTGAAGGAGTCGGCGTTGGTGGTAGAAGCGGTGGTGGTGCTGACGTCCGTGGAGGTGACAGTGGAAACCTCGGTGGAGGAAGCATCCGTGGTGGACTCAGCAGTAGAAGCAGTGCTGGACTCCTCGGTGGTAGTCGAAATCTCAGTGGAGGTCACGATCTCAGTGGAAGAAGCCTCAGTGGTGGTGGAGATCTCGGTAACGGTGGCGTTGGGAGCTCCGGTGCTGGTCGAGCTGAGGTCAGAGGTGGAGGAGTCGAAGATTGTGCTGGCGATGGTGCTGTTGGGGAAGCTGGTAGGAGTCTCCGTGGCAGTCGCAGTGCTGTTAGGGAAGAGAGTGGACGAGGGGAACTCGGTGCTGGACTCGACGACGGTGCTGTTGGGGAACAGGGTGGAGGCGGTGATGTCCGTGGCGGTCGAGTTGGGGAAAGAAGTCGCCGTCTCCGTGGCGGAGGTGATGGTGCTGTTGGGGAAGAAGGTGGATGAGGGAACCTCGGTTGAAGTCTCGATGGCAGTGCTGTTAGGGAACAGGGTCGACGAGGGGACTCCGGTCGAGGTGCTGTTCGGGAACAGAGTGGAGGAAGAGACTTCGGTGGAGGTTACGTTAGGGAAGAGGGTGGAAGAGGGAACGCCAGTGGAAGTGGAAGTGACGTTGGGGAAGAGAGTTGAAGAAGGGACTCCAGTGGAAGTCTCGTTAGGGAAGATAGTGGAAGAGGAAACCTCGGTGGAGGTCTCGTTGGGGAAGAAAGTAGAGGAAGAGATGCCAGTAGTAGAAGTGACATTGGGGAAAAGAGTGGTCGAGGGGCCCTCGGTGGTAATGGTGGTGCTGTTAGGAAAGAAGGTGGAAGAGCTAATGTCCGTAGAGGAGATGATGTCGGTCGTGACGGTGCTGTTGGGGAAAACAGTAGAGGTGGTAGACACGACGGTAGTGCTGTTGGGGAAGAGAGTGGACGAGATCGAAGTGAACTCAGTAGTAGTGGTATTAGGGAAGACGGTAGAGGTTGTGGAGATGATGTCCGTAGACGTGCTAATCTCGGTGGAAGAAGTAGAGACGTTGGAGAAGATGGAAGAGCTAATGTCCGCAGTAGAGCTGATGCCAGTAGTCGTGGTGCTGTTCACGATAGGCGGCAGAGAAGTGGTGCGGGTAATGAAGGTGGTGAAGGTAGCGTTGAAAATGAACGTGCTGGTCAGCGAAGTGGTCTCCTCGATCAAGTCCGTGGAAGTGCTGCCAATCTCAGTCGTAGCGGTCACGGAGGTGGTCTCGGCGGAGGTGACCGTGGTGGCCGCGAGCTCGGTCTCGGTGACGGTGCTGGTGGTCAGGACGGTGGAGCCGGGGGCAGCGTCGCCGGTGACGGTGACGGTGACAACAGCAGTGGAGATAACAGTGGCCGGGACGGTCGTGGTCGTGGTCACGGTAGCGGGAGCCACGGTGTTCGTGGGCGCCGTGACGCCGAGGCAAGAGCAGGCCGAAGAGTAGCGAGCGAAGCCACTGCAGGCGGAAGCGTAGGTCGGGATGTTGGTGGCGACCTGGCGCTTCTTGATGACGGCAATGGTGGCATCGACGGTCTGCGTCTCGGTAGCAACGGTGACGATCTCGGTGGTGCCGAAGAAAAGAGTCCTGGTGGAAGAAACGACAACGGTGGTGGGAACAATGACGGTCTCGGTGGAAGCAGTGACGACCTCGGTGGTTCCGATGACATCGGTGATGGTGGCGGTGGAGGTCGTGGTCTCGAGGACGGTGCTGGTGCCCACGGAGCCGGCGGCGCCGGACTCACTCACGGTCAAGGTTGAAGTGAAGACACCGGAGGTGGGGGCGGTCACGGTCACGGTCGCGGTCCTGGAGAAGATCGTGTCAGAGAAAGAGTGATGTGGCTCAGGGGTGTGAAAGCTTACACGGCACTGGCAGTGGCGGTAACCTGCAGGAAGCGAGAGCAGTCCGCAGTACCGCTTCGGGTCGGGAAAGCACTGGCCGCGATGGCTGGAGAGTGGAGTGTTAGCTGGCGATCCTATAGACGAGATCTCCCGGGATGGGACGCGTGGGAAGCATGGGTGAGATGGGATGAACACATACCTCGCAGACAGTTGTCCCTGGCACACTGGGCAGCGCCCATCCCGAAAAGGGAGGCCAACACGGCGGCGGTAGTTGTCTTCATGGCTGCTGCAACTGGAGGTCCTCTAAAGACTGGAGCCCTTGAAGCTTCGGGTTGAAACGAAGGAATGGGTTGACTGGAGCTTGTCGAAAGAAGGAGATGCAGGAGATGACTGCGCTGATGAGGATGGAGAGGAAAACAATCCAGGAAAGACCGCGAGAAAACCCAAGGATATATACCAGCCGGAATACAGTAGACATCGCGAGAAGCAACGCCCAAATCAAGGACCGGAAGGCGTCTTCCATTCCCAAGGGATGGGGGCGAACATCGGCCACCACGTCCGCCAACAACATGGCGTCTTTCCGGGTCTCAGACTCCTTGTTCCCTTGGATTCATCTCGCGATTGCTTCACCCATATTGCCATGAGGTAGTGCAGTGGTAAGAACTCAACACCATGAACAGTTGCTTTTCTCTATGACCCATCAAGACATAAGAAATCGCATCCCTGTGTCCCCGAGCCGGCTCTCCAGGCCTTACGAGACCAGGCTTGCGGACGCTAGCGAATATGGCTTGACTAGCTCCAGCGTGCTGCCTCTACCTTGCGTGCGGATGGAAATCGCCGCTACGCAGAAACCCGTTCATTCAGCCTCTGCTGGCTCATCAGAGCATCGGAGTGGGAGAAGTGGAGGCGGCCCAAAGTCAGATAAGCATACTCTTGCGAGAGTGGGGGGAATGTTGCCCTTGGAACATGCGGGAACCTGCGAGGTAGCCAAGGCACTCGCCTAAACCACGCCAACTAGTATGCTAGGCGCTGCTTCAGGTTGACAGTGCTGCAAGGAACCCGTCTCTCTGGCTGCAGCCTGCAAGGGTTGTCGTTGACGGTGTTGTCTGAGATGCAGTCATCGGCTCATAGCACCGCGGAGCCATCTTGGCAGGGACAATGCGTTGGAAGGAATAGTGAGAGAGGGAAAAAACAGGTGTGTGTGGGAAAGGGAGAAACTTCTCAGCCGTGGAGACTCAGGTTTGTGGCCGTATCCCATGCAGCTTATTGGCCGAAAAAGGAAAACTTGGTCTGGAAGCACGCAGGTTGCATATGGGAAATCACCAAAAAGAAAGCATGTCGCCCGTGGGTCGCCATGTCGATCCGGGAGGAACAGTCCCGCCCTGCACGTGAGAGTCACATTTGATGAACGTGTGTGAAGTCTTCAGAAGCCCTGCATTGTGTGTGTCTTCGGAGGAGACGGGCGCCACAGGCTTTTCGATGGCGTTATGTGAGTCTCGTCTCGAAATAGCTGAGATATCGAGAGAATGGTGAGAGGAGCAGTGGCTTGAGCCTCCTCCCTAGATAATCACAGACGAGTTGTAGGGTCAAATCGTAGAACCGGTCGGGTGGTAAATGACGTGCCAGTCAATGTTGCTAAGCCTTATGTGTTTGCGGCAGATGCAACCCCCAATCGCCAATTCGTGCTCAGTCGACTTGGCAGATTCCATGCATCTTCATGCTTAAATCTTTGGGAGAGCTGAAGTTCCGTTTTCTCTCAAGCACGCATTCCAGAAACGCCTGATCTAAGCCTCAAATCTCGCACTCCGTATGGAAGACGCTCCGAATCCTCGTGCCGAGAGCTGAATGTTCGGCCACTCCAGAAGATGAGCCAAGTCTGTGGGTTCAAGCATGCTCCTCCACAACAAAAACGGCGGCTGAATTCCAGACTGACCCTCCTGCTGGGCCTATCACAAGTAATTTCACTCAGCTCATAGAGGGCACTGTCTTGATCTGATTTCGAAAAAGAGGGATGGATTGACGCCGTCATCTCCGTCTCTCCGCGCAAGACATGGTATGGGTCCCTGTGTTCGAGCTAAGCTCTGAACGGCTTCGGGGGTCTCATTCGGGGCGGTCTGCACGGCATCCCGGGAGCGAGGTTGCGAGGGTCGCGCTGAGCCTTCGCTTCTCCCTCTCCCCCGTCTATCATCGCCGAAAAAGCTCTGGTCTGTGTCAGATCGCAGAAACACGATGGTGACAACAGTGACAGGCCGCCGGCTTACGTGCATAGCCCACACGATCGCCACGCCTACCGACACGAGCATGGCTGCACGGCCTGCAGTAGGACACTTCCAAGATCACAACTCACGGCCGCAGCCAAAAGGCCCAGGCTGAGGTTGTTAAGCGGGTATGGTGAACCATTTCCTCCCTCCCTTTTGGGTAGCATCCCGTCATTTGATGGCTGGCTGAAGAAGATCCAAATAGCTCGCCAACGCCGGTGGGATTGCTACTGCGGAAAAACAATGTAACCCTCTCTGATTATGCATCACTATGAAGACATCTCGAAACAATAATCCCACGGAACATCTGTTGCCCCGTCTAATCTCTGTGTCCAGACCCGTCTCTGATAATTCTCCTAGGAATTCGCCTGCTACAAATATGTCTTCGAATCAGCTCTCCACTAACTCAGATTTCGCGTGCCCTCCCACCTGAACCCAGTCTTAGATCTTTCAACGGCGTGCTCTGGTTGGTCGTGGGCCCGAAGCCAGACTCACTCACCCTATCTCCGATTCCGAGTTTGGGAGGGAGGCTCTGTCTCTAAGAATTGCGCGACTTCCAAAACAATCTCTGCCCATCATCGCAGCAGAATCTCTGCCCAACGGCTCACCGAAGGGGTGCAGTGGGCTGGATCCTTCGCCTACGTGATCGGCTGTCACCGTGATCGCATAGCAAGCCCCCGTGGCCCGCGGCACCGAGACAGACTGCTCGGTCGTTCTAATCGCGAGCACAGTGGGGCTCAGCTCAATCACGACTACACTCGGTGTCGAGCTCCTTGCCGAACTCTTGTTCCATAATCACATTGCTGGGCTCGTCGGGAAGTCGATCGCCGGCTTGGCTACGTTTCTCAATGGCATCATTGATTCAGGCTGGTCCTACTACTAACGTGAGTCATGGAAGGCACGGAAAGGCGTTGACTTTGAATTTCCGGCTGGCTTCTATCGACGACGATAAAACAACCAAATGGCGTTCTTGACCAAAGAATCGGGATTCCCACGCGATACAACATGGAATGCATTCCTTCGCTCGGCTCTCGAGGAATATTACTCTTCCTGGATCGTTTGTGGCTGGCGAAACTAGTATGCATTGCATTTCGAGAAAGAAACTCCGACCGAGAGACGAGTTAAGCTCGTTATCCGTTTTCCTCGCACACTGCTGCTGAGTGTAGACATTCTCATCAATTACACTTCCAAGTACTAAAATCGACGAACAGCGTCTTCTTGGGCCTCAACGATTTCAACTGCAACAAGCCCTTGCCAGGCGAGTTCGCGAATGGGGAAACTTGGCCATGACGTCTCGTCTACTACTGCAGTGTGTGCATATACGCTAGGTAAAGTCTGAATTATCCCATCGACCACTGATTGACACCAGTGTATAGACGTACGGTTTATCAAGGTATCTTAGTTAAGGTAGTCGATAGTTGTTATGACTGATCGATGGTTTAGGCTAGTTAGAAAAGTCGTCAAGACGGCATTTGGAGAAATTGTGGCGATATATGGAAACCAGTATTATTCAGCAGTCGCTGGGATACTTGGAAATATCGACACTTGTTTTCAAAGTAACATTCAAGGAAAGTTTCTGGCTAATCAGACTATGAGGAGGAAACTAGAGGTTGATTGCTGATCCCTTGTGATATATCCAATCAGCGTCTAGGCCTGAAAATAGTGGGCATCTGCGTCATATCGCGGGCTAGGTAAAGTGGCTCAATCGATGATCTTTCATTCTTCTAAGTGTCTTGATGCAGCAAAGAGTGACGCTAGTTGCAAGTATACCCTAAAAAACCATCGGTTAACAGTGGCCACCACAAGGAACACCACTTTAACGCGTGAATGTAACATGACGCGACGATTGATCCATTCAGTGACATGACGCTAAACCTCCACAAAGCACATCCACAAAACAGCAACCTCTCATTGAAGGTGACAACATGCCGCTGCCAAAAGCGTCACTCGATTCGCTCGCCACAGAAGAGCTCCTTACAATATGCGAGTTTGTTTACGAAAGCGGGTTCATTAAGAGTCTTGCCAACTTCTCCTTGACGAACAAAAAATACCGCTCCGTGGCCAGTGCCGTCTTGGCGAGGACCGTCAAGTTCGCGGTCACCGGCCTCGACAAGTACCCCGGGTACTTGGAACAGGATGTCACGCAGTGCTACAGATCTCTGGACTTTTTGCCCACGTTCGTCGACTCGTGGTGGTGGGCGTCGTTCCGCCTCCCGACTTCGTCCACCCGAAGGCAGCTAGCTCTACCCGCTCAAAGGGAGACGGTTGGAAGCCTCGAATCTCACCCGCGGAAAGGGTCGATGACGAGACTAGAATCGATGGCTGGCTTCAAGAATCTTACGACACTGGTCACAACGGCGTAGATTACGGTTGGGATGAGTACACGATGGCAAAAGTACCAGACGGGTTCTGGAAACCCCTCGCGAAACTCATCAAGAAGCTTCCAAGACTGAAAGACCTTCTCTACGCATGCCCTAATCAGTTCCCGCCATGCCTGCTCACCACTTTGCACGAGTATCATCCCAGTTGCAGGCTTCATCTGCGCAATTTTCACTTGCATAGCATCAAAGACCGCCATGGCCTTGCGGCCGTTCTAGACGCCGAGGAGACTGACCACGAGCTACGGCTGGCAAGCTCGCCATGCTTGCACAGCATCAGATACTCGTACGCAAACAGTCACGGAGACTACGGACGATTTAACAACAACGAAGAGCCAAACCCGAACAACATACACAACTCTGCTGTAATGCGACATGTGACTAGAATGGCCCCCAATCTGAAAAGGGTGCACTTGCGTCCCGTACCCGACGAAAGCACGCAGTCTTTCCCTCCGGAGCCCTGGGAGGCTGTCAGCCATCTCGATCTTCCTCAATCGCCAGCGTCTCTAACATCCATCGAAATGGATCAAGGGTTCTACGTGTCCGACGAAGTGATCAAAGTGTGGGGGAATCTACCGACATCTCCGTTTTACGAGTCCTCAAGTTGAAGATGTTGGAGGTTCCAGCGCTACAAGAGCTTGCAAAGTGCAATCTCACGTCTCTAATGCACTTGAACATTGCATTGCCATATGTCGACCGCCGCTCGTATTGGGAAGTCGTCGCGGACGCCCTGCGTAGAGTATCCTCACACTTGGTGACACTCAGAATAGGCGGTCTCAGTTCTGAAATCGCTTTGGATTCTGTCCTAGGCCCTTGTCTACGGACCTTGGACCTGGCAACGTACAATTCTCGCGTCTTTCAAGAGAAGGATATTCTGGAAATCGCCGCACGAAGCCCGCTCGTGGAGTGCCTCACCTTGCGCATCCCCAGGCGTAAGGGAGGTGCATCAGAGGTGGCGTCGTACCGAGCTCTGGGGAAGCTCAAGCGCCTGCGAGACCTGTCCATCACCCTTGTCGTTCAGCCGCCTCCGATCAGTCGCGCGACCCTGGAATCAATGGGTGTGGAAGACTATGCCTACGGCGTCTTTGAGAGGGAGATATGGCGAGTGACGGCAAATAAGGACCCGGGCTTTTCAACAGGCGCCCTGAAGACCGCTGTCATTAACTCAGCAGTTGATGCACGATTGGTGCGCTCAATCGTCGAAGTGATCACAGCGGCCAAGCAGAGGAGTGCTGCCGTTTGTCTCGAACTTCTACAAGTTGACGTCACGGGGTACGACCAAATCAAAATGAGTAACAAAGACGACACTGGGACTGCTTTTGGAGAATATTGCTCGCTCCTCGGTCTTCCATGGATTGCTTGGCGCTTTGTCAACTCGGAAAATCGGGCAGAATACTTTGTGATTCCTGGCCAAGATGACAAGGACATGAACCGACATGACAAGGATCCCATAGAAGAAGTAGGCGGCATTTTCCTGTGGATTGTTGAGATGGTCTGGCCGCGGGCGGCGCCTACTACAGATCTTGTCGGGAGAGCTTGGCATAGCTTCCCATTGGAAACTGACGACGCCATTGATTCGCCTCAGAGTATGTAACTCAAGCAAATACGATGGACCTTGCACTTTCTCCTGCGGCGATTGTCAGTTCTTATCATTCAACTCACCAATTCCAGGAATGTGACAACGCCTCCCCCGGATTTGGGAACAAATCGGTTCCTCTGTTTTTTTAAAGTACCCTTGAGACTCGTCGTGGTGTTCATACACGAAACCTGGACTGCTCAAAGCATTTCAACCATAACCCTGGAAGATTGCCTCGGGTACCAAGGACAGTATAAACTACCTCCCATATGCTTTGTCTACTACCTTCCTCACGTTCGGGAAAGCTTTCCGCTAAGATGCGGGTACTTCGTCCAGCTCGGATTGCAAGGGTTTGCTTCTGGGCTTCGGGGTCATTTACTTCCCTTCGCCCCGAAGCTAAGCCTCGACTAAGTCTGCAAGGGTCTCAGACTCCCCTGACTGGTGCCGAACGAACTGAAATTGTTAGCTCAGCGCTAACTTAGGGAAAATGCATATTTTGAATACGAGTTTTGCTTAGTGGGGCAGAATTGCCAAAGGAAAACAGAAACTTTCAATGTCAGTACGCTGAAATTCACCTAAATTCACTAAGGTATTCTATGTGGCATTTGCTGTTTTGCCCATGCAAAAATGCTCCTCTCCTTTGAGTCCTCTTGCAGTAGCTGATCCACCTGTCTGATGATTGCTTCGCCCCAGCCGTTGAGATACCATACCGTCTTCTCCATGGATGCCAGAATCACCGCGAAATAAGCGACAAGTAACAGAGCCGAGGGCTGTAGCGTCTCTATGTCTGCCAGAATGTCTGCATCAAGAAAGTAGAGCCAGCGAAGGACAATGCCTGCCTCTGAGAACACGCCGCAGGCTGCCAGGGTCTTGACGATATCTGTAAGGCCCAATGTAGCCTTCTCATAGGGACTTTCTGGCTCAGGAAGAGCATCTTTTGTTTGAAATGCTTGAAGATCCTCAAGAGCCTCTAGGATATCACAAGGTAGGTTTGTGTTCCGTATTGAGAGATCCCTATATATTTGACGGTCAGTCAACGAATGCGCATGGATCGATGGAGAGAATGTTTATCCCGTACATCTCACCGAGTTCCTTCGACGTGAACGGTCGAGATCCAGAGTCCAACGCGGCCAGGTCGGTCATGGCACTCCATGAGAGACATGAGAATATGATGACACGAAACCCTTTTATAGCTCGTGCTAACCTGACTAGGTTTTCGATGGCGTCCGATTCTGAATTGTGCGTACGCAACGTTGATGTCAGGATGTGTATGATGACGACGCCCCCGAACAGAAATAGGGGTTTCTGATTTCTTTTGCGCTCATCCTCGTCTGAAAGTTGAGAGCGGAAGGTTTCTGACCCAATATTGAAATGGTAGTCAGATAGATTGAGATAGAGTTGTCGATTGCCTGAGAGAAGATAGGCTTTGTGTGCTGCAGACAGGGCTAAGATGCCGTGAAGAACAAAGTCATTTTCGTAGCATGACTGAGGGATTATAGTCTGCCAAATGTGGAGTACATCCGGGCGAGTGGCCATTGAGTGTACGGTGAGGGTGGAAAAATGATGCATCAACTCCTTGTCTCGACTATTTGAAAGTGACGAAAAATTGGGATCAGAAAGACGTGAAAGGTCGAACTTGGGTGTGTCGTACGGCGACATAACGGCATCGCCGTAGTCTGATTTTGATGGACGGTTGGCCATCAAAATAGCTTCAAACACCGATCGGACATGGCGACGATTGGGACTGTGGCTGAGCTCTGATGACGGAGAACCTTCTAGGGAGAGGGGTTTGGCATATGTTAAACTGCATGTAACTTTGCGTCGAGCGCAATGGGAACACGCAGGCCATGCTTCATCGCACTATGAGGTTTTCAGTTAAGCCATGCTATGCTCGCGCAAACTCCACTCGACTACGCATACCTTTACTCTGCGACGTTTGCAATCCGAGCAGCCACTGCGTGATTTTGTGTGGTTTCGACGAGAGGTTTTCTTGCAAATAGGAGCGCTAGACGTCTCCATCCTAGGACGCTCGTAGAAACAATGTTGCAAAGGGTGCTGTCGGTATGGATCACGCAAGACAGTCAAGCAAGATTGGGTGAATCTGGGGCTCTTTATGCGAGCTCGTATCGAATGCGATATACGAAGAACGGCGGTTCGAAAGGGGTAGCTCGAACGCTTCATTCCGGATTGGGGCAGGTGTCAGACGTCTAAGTGTGCTCGGCCAACGAAAAGTTCAGCCGATCGTAAGTGGCGGTATCAAGAGCCACTGAGCGGTAGTTCCGGCAGATCACACCGGAGAGTTCGACCGACGCTGAATCTCGGTATGTGCCGTCGTCCGATTTCTGCAGCATGGCCATACATGCTTAATTGTCGCTGATTTCAGAGATGGTCCAGTCTGTGGCGCATTTGTTAGTGACCCGACGTGCCCGATCAGGAATGTTGAATATACAGCAGGAGATGTGCTACCTTACCCCACTGATGCTCGCCTTGACCGTTGCAGTTCTGCCGTCCGGTAGATGGAACGACTACCGCAAGACTCAGCCGTATATCCGCTGCCGGCGTCGGTGTCGTCCCTTAAATATTCCAACACGACGACTTGACCGTGTTCCATGTGGAATCTGTCACAGTATGAAACCTCAATATTCGGATAGGCTGCATCAGTTGCTTGTCTAAAGAACTAGGGGAAAGCTCTGGGTCGCGCTGAAATGATGGCATCGCAATCCTTCTGCCCGGTCTGCGGCCAGAATTGGAACGAACAAGTACCCAGGCTGGGCCAGGCCACGGCTGTCGCTAAATGCGTGAAGACCGCACGACTGGTTGAGGAGGCGGACATACGACCATGCTCATCGACTTGCACACGTAGCAACCCCGGTAGCGACCCTGGTTGGCGGCAATAATGGACAATTGCACGAAATTGAGACAGCGACCACCGCGGCTTCTCCTGTGTCTGAATGAATTTTGACAGAGGTTTGCAGTGGATCACACCTTTGACGGTAACCTCATTGACAATGCAATGACAGATGCTGCGGCTGGAAGGCAAGTCTCTTCTTTACTCCGCCCTCACTGAAGTTGTCAAGGGATGTCGTTCACATACAGATACTGGCTATTGACCAGGCTTCAAAGCGACGCAATAGCTCGGTCGGGCGCCCTGAGCATGAGCTTCTTTTAACATATGTAGTTTGAAAATTTTGTAGTTTATTACACACCTCTGAATCCTGACTTCGTTAGCCATAGGAGATGTTGATAATGCTGAAAAGCCATCTAAGTCCATCCTATGATTCATACTTATCTTCCCCAAGCCTCCCAAGGTTCAGGGTCCTCACGGCCCTCCCCTCCATCGCCTCATTTGCCGCTCGACATCTTGCTCGTCAGCGAGGACCCGGTCAGCTCGGCATTGTACACAGGCCTCTCGTCCGCGGCCCTCGCACCAGGCGCGATGCTAGCCAGATCGCGCACCAGCATTTGGGCACACAAATCGACCACGCTGCGGGTCGTCATCTTCATCCAACCAGACCACACCCCGGCTGCTGCTCTACCCCTCCCCCGAGCCCCCGGGGCGCCGTCCGTCTTGGCCAAATCTCTCTCGGCGAAATCAACTTCGACACACCTGACCCAGAAGTAGGAGTCTCGGTCGACGCCCTCTAGCACCTCGGCGTCAGCAAGGAGGAACGCGCGCTGGTTGGGGCCGTCGTGCATGAGGGGCACCGACTGCCTGTTATCGTTGTTATTTTCGTCACTGGAGCTGCGACTGGCCACCGCCGCCTGCTTGTAAATCTCGCGGACCTCGTCCATGGTTTTGTCCGCGAGCAGGGCGGCATCGGAGCGGGCGTCAAGCAAGAAGAGGGACTTGAGCAGTGGGGCGACGTCCTCCTCGCCGGCCTCAACGTAGCCGTCTATCTCGGAGACGGCCTGGGCCCGGATCTTGTCGAGAAGGGTGAGCCACTGCGCGTCGGTGGCCGGGCCGTAGGCGGTGCGGTAGATGGTGAAGCCCCAGCTGCGGTAGTATTCACTCACGTCATCTCCCACGGTCCACGGGGTCCCGGCCGGGGGCCGAAAAGAGCCTTTAAGGATTGCGAGGAGGACGGAGATGGCCATGGTGTGTGCGTGAATGTGACTATGACTGTAACTGTGACTGATGTTTGTATGGGGTGTTGGATGAGATTGTAAGTCAGGCAAGGCTTGACCGATAGTATTCTGGAATCAGGAGACTTATCAATACATCGATCGACGTCACGACAGTTCTACAGGAGCATATCCTCTTTCGTCTTGCATAAAACTGCCATTGGAGTAGCAAAGACTGGCAACTCACCGCAAGAGTATAGACACACTAGTTCTAATCCATCAATATTCATTACTATGTCTTCACGCGTAGTACAGGACTCCTTGTCATACAATAGCGTCTGCCTCAAAACGTAAGGTAATGAAAGTTTTGAGATCCCAGGCGCTTAATCATACGTGAGAGGGATCTGGTAATAAGCCGGAAAGAATGAAGCCGCTTCACGATGTTGTCCACTTGCGGGGGTCATGCGGGGAAGCGGGGTTCGTTCCGTCGCCTTCAATCATCTCCAACTGCTTTCAAATCCGCCGCGGGGAAACACCTGATCTTGAGAGGGCCTCATCCCTGTCTCTTTCTCCACACAAGTGCCGACCACCCAGTCGCCCGGCGCCACTCAACGCGTGTGTTTTGCAGCCGAACTTCTCCTCTTCCACTCCTCACGACCGACTCCAACTACACTCTGGAACCCTTGAATCGACAAACTCGCCGCCTTCTTGCGTGAGCCGTGCTCATTAAAGGCCATGTCAAAACGTAGCTGGGCTGATGCCAATGAAGGCATGGAGTTCATGACGGTATCTTCAGCCCTTGACGTGTCGCGAGAGTGAAAGACTGACCCCAGGCTTTAGTTGTTGACTGCTGGTAACGGGGAAGGGTCTTTTCCGCAAATATCCCGTAAAATTAAGGCTTGTGCAGCATGCCGCAAACACAAGGTTTGTGATATGCTCCAAACTCCAAAGACCCCTTGCTGACTGTGCACACGCAGATCAAATGCTTGATGGATGAGAGCGGTCCACCATGTCGTCGGTGCTCCGAACGCAATCTGGGTTGCGTTCTTGGCAAGAACTTACAGAGCATCATTGATGAGAAGACACAGTAATGACTATTCCGATCGACGGTGTCGAAGAAACCCTCTCACTGACATCTTACATAGATACAATGAGGCTGTCCTGCAAGACATAGAAAGTCTCCACGCCACACTCAAGGAGATCGCCAAGAAGGTTGGGGCGTCAGAGCCTGCTGCGCTTCAGAGCACAACATTGCGAAACTCAACAGACTCTCCTTCACAAAACGGGCGGCCAGCATCAACCACCAATGGCAATGGCTACCGTCTTGGTGTATCAGGGCAGGACAACCATGGTCCTTCTTGCGACAACTCTCCCAAAATCTCCCCCGAAGACGAGAATCTCCCTCACGTACCGATACACTCACTGTACGCACTCACCAAACTACGAGCCCTAAGGTCTCCGGATGCTCCTGAGGGACACTCAAGTCCTGCCCTTCACGACTTCATCGCCCGCGGAGCTCTCCGGCTCGACGATGCCGAGCGGCTTTTCCGTCTCTACCGCGATCGGCTCGATCCTTTCATGTACGGGGTGGGTTGCAAGTATCAGCAGCTCGATGAACTGCGACGAAGGAGTTCAATCCTCACCGCCGCAACTCTGACGGTCGCCGCTCTCCATGACCCACAAGCAAACGGGATCTATGGTGTATGCAGCTCGGAGTTCCGTCGCCTGACGGAAAGATCAATGTTTGACCGTCGCGTAGACCGAGACTATCTTCGGGCGATGTGCGTTGCGTCGTACTGGCTGAGCGACGTGTCATGGATGTTGTCAGGCTACGCCATCCGGCGAGCGGCGGAATGCAATCTGCACAATAGTTATACCAGCGCTATCGAGGAGAAGAGCGAGGAAGCTGCTGATGGAGCGAGATTGTGGTATATCCTCAATGTTTGCGACCAGCACCTGGCCACGCTGTATGGGAGGCCAGCAATCGTCCAGGAAGACTCGTCGATGCAACAGTGGGAGAGCTTCTTAGCGTCCCCAGTATCGAACGAGCAGGACAAACGTCTTGCAAGTCAAGTGGCACTCCTAGGCATCATAGGCAGCATACGAGAGTTGTTCGGTCCAGACAAGGGGCAACCGACACCGAGATCCTATGTTCATCAGATCACGCAGTTTAACAAGGAACTTGACCATTGGTTAAAGCATTGGTCTGAGACGTTACCAGGTAAGAAAATATTGTCAAATGACAAATCGCACGGGCTAATTTTTCTTACAGAAGAGTCAGAAAATATTGGCCGCTTTCCACGAAAAGGTGCCAAGTTGCATTTCCACTTTGCAAAACTTCATCTCTACTCACACATCTTTCGTGGGCTGTCCGGAGACAGCCCAATACCTTACCACTTCCTCGACTGCGCAGCAACAGCCATCTCCGTCGCAACCTCAACCATCAACTTCATCTTGACTGACCCGGATGTTGCTGCTGGCGTGATAGGCATGCCTTCGTATCTTCACTGCATGACTGCCTTCGCATGTATGTTTCTCATCAAGGTGGCCGTGAAGTATGGTGGGGATCTGATAGAGCCTGACCGCGTCTGGAATTTGAGCACAAGTCTCGTGAGACACTTCCGATCATTGCCAGCTGGGAAATGGCATCTTGCAAATCTCATGGCGCCAGGTCTTGAACGGATGGCTGCAACGTTAAAGCGTAGTCAAAATGGTACCTTGGCTCACTTGCACGACGCATTGCCTGCATCAAACGGCGTCAATGGTACTATCGATCCACAGCTAATACCACCGAGCACTGATGGGACATTCATCGGCTCCGAGGGGGAATTCTTCTTTGACTATGACATGAGTTTTGGCTTGTCGCCAGTGTTCAACTTTGACTTGTCATCGTTGAACCCCGAAAGTTCCACCTTGCCGGCTCAAGACTTCACCAATGTTGAGTATCAGATGTCTAGACCCAACACATGAAGACCGGGGGTTGAGGGGGTTTAGTAGATTGATACCCAGGAGAGCGTGAACTTGTATCATAGATTGCATATTCGAAGAACAGCGAACTGAATTATAATTACATGCCTTGAATGGCCCTGGCCTTGTACTCAGACTCCAAGTATTTACACTCTTCCTCCGTCAACTTGAACTTCAGTGCTTCTACCGTCTCCTTAATTCGCTTCTCGGAATTCAACCCAACGATTGGGTAGCAGCCCTGCTGGAGCACCCACGCGGTAGACACGAGCGCCATGCTGACGCCCCTCTTCTTCGCGACCTCCTCCACGCGACTGACAATATCCAAGTTTGCATCAGCAAACCAAGCCTGTGTCTTCTTGTCCGTCTGCGCCCGTAGCGAAGTGCTGTCCGCATTGTCCTTTGCCAGTGGCTTCGCGAGCATACCGCGCGCGATCGGAGACCAAGGAATCACACCCACGCCAGTTGCTTGGCAGAACGGCAACATCTCGCGCTCCTCCTCGCGATAGAGCAGGTTATAGAACGGCTGCATTGAAATGAACTCGGTCCAGCCGTTGGACTTCGCGATGTATTGCAGACGGGCAAATTCCCATGTGTACATGGAGGACGCTCCGATGTAACGGACTTTACCGGACTGGACGACTTCGTGGAGGGCTCGCATGATCTCTTCGGGCGGGGTTTCGCGGTCAAGACGGTGAATCTGAAGGACATCTGCAACAGTTAGCCTCGCTTTGGTCCTGGAATGACAGAATTACGTACCGATGTAGTCGGTGCCGAGGCGCTCCAGGCACTTATCAACGGCGTGGAACACGTGTTTCCTACTGAGTCCCATCTGGTTGACCAGAGGACCGTCGTTGACGCTCGCGGGCCTCGAGTTGTCGTCCATTACTGGGTTGAAGATCTTGGACAAGATCACCACCTTTTGTCGAGGGATGTTGAACTTCTTGAGAGCCTTCCCGATTACGAGCTCAGAATGACCGTTTGAGTAGGTGTCGGCGGTGTCCCAAGTGTTGATGCCGCTATCGTAAGCTGCCTTGAGCAACTCCAACCCTTCTGCCTCATCGAGAACCCATGGTGAGCCTTCCCATTGAGAGGTGCCGAAGGCCATACATCCGAGGATGATCTTGGAGACCTTCAGGCCACTGTTTCCAAGCCTGTCCGCGGATGCCTGTTAGTATTACTACAATGCATTTCCCGAACCCCGACCCGACTAGATAACGATTCAAAATTTTATTTCGAAATTACCGCAGGTGAAAACTCAGGGGGTCAACAGGTGAGGGGCCAACTTCGTGGTTCCAGAGGTTGGGAGCTCACCTCACGTATTCCATATTGCTAATCTGTTTGCTTTGACCAGGACTTTGTCGGGTATCAAGAATTTGCTTAGATCAATCAAACTTGCCCAGCTCAAAGTATCATTGCAGTCTGATTACAGTTGAACAATCTAGAGGTTTTGTTTTATCGCCCATCACGTCATCCCACACGCCCTCGCTATTCTCGGCCTCAACTCCTCCGCCCAAAATCTCCCGAACCCCTGCTTCACCGAAGCCCCACGCAGTGCGGGGAAGTGCCCATCCGGAGGATTGCCGCGAGTCTCCAGACGTGTCGGTATTCTCGCCGACGTCCACATTGGGCATCCTGCGCCGGAAACCTGTCCGAACGACGACACAGCAGCTTGTTGGCGCGCATTTCCGTTGCCGCATGTTGTCGGATACGCTCGGCTACTTCGCAGCGAGTTGCAGCGGGAATGAGGAGCTTCCCCGAAAACGTAATCGAGTGTTCCCCGTAAGACCATAGCGAAATCGGACGATTAAAAGTGATTGATGAGGGGGAGGAGGGGCAATGAGGGGTGAAGATCGTGGTTCTCCATCGCAAGAGCTTCGCAGTTAATCGAGCCCAAACTTTTGTTTGCATCATCCAAATATTCAGAAAACAGTTCAAGATGTCAACCGAGATCCTCATTACTGGTGCAGCTGGCTTCGTTGGCCAAGAGCTAGTCTCCGCTCTCGTCAAGGCCAATCCCTCCCACCAGCTCACAATCACCGATGTGATTCAGCCCCCAGTACCAGTCGATGTAGCAGGGGAGAGCGACAGAATCAAGTCGCTCAAGGCCGACCTCACCGACCCCGCGGCGGTGGCCGCTCTCTTGTCCAAGAAGTTTGCTGCCGTCTACCTCCTGCACGGGCTGATGTCAGGGGGCGCCGAAGCCAATCTCGAGCTTGGATACACCGTTAACTTTGACTCGGTCCGGGCCGTCCTCGACCACCTCCGCAGAAACTACCCCGGCACCACGGTAGTCTTCACCAGCTCCTGCGCCGTCTACGGCCCCCGCCAGCCCGTCAGTGAAAGCGAGATCGTGCCCAAGCCCAAGACCTCGTACGGCACTCAAAAGCTCATGATTGAGCTGCTCGTGGAAGACTTCTCTCGCCGCGGTCTGATCGATGGTCGCATTGTTCGACTTCCCACCGTCACAGTCAGACCCGGCGCGCCTTCGGCAGCAGCCTCGAGCTTTGCCTCTGGCATTGTCCGCGAAACGCTGAAGGGCATCAAGAACGTCCTACCTGTGAGCCGCGACCTCGAGGTTTGGGTCTGCAGTCCCGCTACTGTGGTCAAGAACCTTATCAAGGTCAAGGATGTTCCAGCGGAGAAGTTCGGCGATTCTAGGGTTGTGAACCTCCCTGGTATCACCGTCACTGTACAGGAAATTCTGGATGCTGTGGAGAAGGTCGGCGGAAAGGATGCTTTGTCTTTGATTGAGGAGAAGAAGGACCCTGCTATTCTGGCGATCGTAGACACGTGGCCGGCCCGTTATGATGTAACCAGGGCTTACAGTCTGGGTCTGGAGCCGGATGGACCCATCTTGCAAGCTGTGGAAGCTTTTGCGAAGACGTTGAAGAAGTAAACTGGGGTATTACCCAGCTGTCTATACTCAGGTACCTATCTTAGCAGATACATGTTTTAATGGATGTGGGATGACAAAGACTCATTGTATGTGCTGTTACATATCAGGAGTCAATCGATGTGAACAAATTTTGGAGAAGTCTCAGTCATACGCAGGACGTATCGACAGCCAGGCTCTACTTGTGAGTCCATGACCAAGAGATGTTTCTTCACTCAAGGACCATCAGTGCAAAATATGGTTTCTGATACGAATTTCCAACTGAATGGGCATGATAAATATATATTATTCACAGGATCTTCTGTGTATTCCGTGTTTACAGCTTCGATCGCGGCTTTCTGAGAGGCCTCTTTTGTCGGGACTGCGCCTCTGACATGACCATGTAATCCACATCCAGCGTGTTCACCATTGCCGGCGACGCCTGGCTCAAGCTTGTGATGCCACAAAGTCTCATTGAAGTCTCGATCTCGTCTTTCAGGACTGCAAGAGACAATTGAGTTAGCTGTGAAACGACGTTGGCTAGCACGGAAAACATTCAACTTACTCTGCGCCAGGTGTTCGACTCCTTCTTGACCATATACCAAAGAGTACAAGAACGGCCGGCCAACACCAACAGCAGTTGCTCCCAGTGCAATTGCTTTCAGGATGTCCGAGCCACGCTCGAACCCTCCATCAATGTAGACTTCAAGCTTATCGAAGACTTCGGGGCACTGCTCTCTAAGCTCGAGGAGGACAAGAATCGATGCTTGCGCGCTGTGCATGATGTTTGTTAGCGCAAGCTGCCCCCCGCATCACTCAAAACAAGCAAGGGGTGAATTAAACTTACCCATCGAGTGAACGACCTCCGTGATTGCTCAGAAGAACACCATCGACCCCGTACTCGACGGCCAGGCGGACATCATCCGCAGTTTGCACGCCCTTAAGCACGATTGGCACTCCACTCGCCTCCCGGATCCAGGTAAGGTCCTCCCATGTGATTGACTTGTCGATATACTGAGCCATGAGACGTCCCAGTCCGCTACCCTTCTTGTCCTTACTGCTTTCAGCATTGCTGATTGCTGAGCGAATGGTTCCTGCCTGAGCAGCACGCTCGTCGGCCTCCCTCTTTCCAGGTACAGGCGCGTCGACTGTGACGAAGATAGCCTTGATCCCGAGTGCCTTGGCAGACCTCAGAATCTCGATGGTTTTGTGCCGTTCTGCATTGATGTAGAGCTGGAAGAAGAATGTTTGGTTCGGTGGAGCAGCGTTAACGATTGACTTCAGAGTGTACGAGGCGTTACTTGAGATCTAGAAACCGGGTTAGTTACTATTCATTGTGTGCAAAGACAATTACTACTTACGATTTGGATGATGCCCTCGTTTGCTGCGCCACGACTCAGAGCGAGCTCACCATCTGGGTGCACTAGCTTCGCCATGGCTGCTGGCGAAATAAAGAATGGGGCCGAGCTTTTGAAGCCAAGAATGTTGGTTTTGAAGTCGACATGGGAGACATTTCTCAGAATTCTCGGCCTTATCATGATCCTCCTCGTGAGCTCCTTGTTCTTTGTATGTGTTATCAGATCCGTTGCGGCAGAAGAGTAGAAGGCCCATGTCTTTGGCGTCAGAGCCTTGGACGCAACAGCTGTGAGGTCCGGGGCGCTGAGGATCGTCTCCAGAGGTGGGACAACGTCCTCTTCTTGCGCCGAGCCAGATGTTTGCGCAACCTCCGCCGGAGCTGTAGCTACTCCATTCTGGCCTTCTGGCTGTGATGCTGCAGCCGGAACGTCTGGAGTGGCATCCTTCAAGACGCCAATGAACTTCTCTTCTGGAAGCTCCTCGAGAATATCAGGTGCGTGAACGCTGTCGAAGATCTTTGTGGCATTCGAGCCAGCGCATTTGAGAAGGACTTGAACGCATCATAGCGGTGAGACGAATGACTCGGAACTGGTAGGGCAAAAAACTTACCCGAAGGACCTCCGGGATGCTCGCTGATGAAATCAGTGATGTCCCAAACCTTGGAATGAACAGCTATCCAACAGTCCGTCTTGGAGTTGTGTTTGCTGAGATCAGTAAGGCTGATCACGTTGCCTTCCTGTGCTTTCGTCGCCATCGTGTTTCGTGTTCGGGAGGACCGGGTGTCTCAAGGTGGTGGTCGGATGTCACAAAACAAGTGGTCGATGATGTTCCTCCAGTCCCCTCAGCTCCCAAGTCTGCTTCACTCGAAGTCGAGACAGAGCAAACATATTGCTTGTCGGAATGATGGAAAAGCAATTTTGACAAGTCGCCACCGCCTGCCAAGCCCCATCAACTCCAGACCGCGCTTTCGCAAAACCGCCAGTTCGGATTGCCTCACAAATCGCGACATCCCCGTCATGCCCGAGCGGCGCGATGCATCCCTGTCGCCTCCGCACCGCCCATTCCCCATGGTTCGGCTTTCTCGCCGATGTGGGCCGTTACACAAGTGTCCCGGACCAGCCCCGGATGTGCGTGAATCCATCTTCCCACGTAACGAAGTGTTCTGTTTCTTACGTATCAACAATTAGGCACAATGTCACTGGACGAAAGATGTCCTGAGTTCGTAGTTTGACTGCTAACCTGATTGCGAAATCGGTCGACAATCCGGCAACGGTCCGTCGTTTTGCTTGGCCGAGTGCTTCTCCGCATCTGTCTCCGCAGCATCGGAGTTGGAGTCTCACCATTATGAGGGGTTGTTTTCCAGGCTCAACCTGCAAAACAATTTTAAAATTCACCTTTAAACGAGACGATTTTTGACAACGCTGAGTGTCGTTCTCAGCCAAGATCACAGACACCTACCTGTACTATCTTAGTAATTCCACATTTCCATCATGCCTTCAAGTAACATCGCCTCCAAATCCAAGCCCCTTCCCCGGGGGGTTTACACCCCTGTCGTCACGATCTATAAAGCCGGCGATCCTCTGCAGCCCGTCGACCATGATGCCATGTACAAGCAGTGCCAGGCTCTGGTGCGCGCAGGCATGCATGGCCTCGTCTACCTCGGCACCAACGGCGAGCTCGTTCTCCTAACAGCTGACGAGCGTAAAGCCATCGTCGAGACCGCCGCTCGCGCAGTAAAAGATCTTGGAAAGCCAGACTACCCCATTGTCGCCGGCATTTCAGCGCAGTCAACACGCGAGTCCATCCTGAACGCCAGGGATGCTGCGAGCGCGGGCGCGAACTTCGGTCTGCTGCTGCCGCCGAGTTACTGGGCAAAGGCCCTTTCCAGCGACGCGATTCTCGGATACTACCGCGACGTCGCTGACAACTCTCCCATCCCGATCGTCATCTACAACTTCCCCGGCGTGACTTCCGGTGTGGATCTCGACTCCGATCAACTGACTGCTCTCGCGTCGCACCCAAATATTGTGGCAGTCAAGCTGACATGCGGAAATGTCGGCAAGGTTGTGAGGTTGACGAGCAAGTTTGCCCATGAGCAATTTGGTGTCTTTGGTGGTAGCAGCGACTACCTTCTCCCAACTTTGCAATCTGGGGGCAGTGGCTGTGTCACCGGCATGGGCAACATCTTCCCAGGCTCGACGTCTGCTGTCTATGATCTGTGGGCGGCCGGAAAGCTTGAGGAGGCCCAAAAGCTACAGTTTGACGTCGCAAACGCAGAATGGGCTTGTAAGAAGGGTATTGCCTTGACCAAGTATGGTGCTTGGCACTTCCTTGGACGTGATATTGGTATTGATGACGAGTCGTCGTGGGAGATGAGGAGGCCGTATCTGCCTCTTGGCGATGCCACCAAGAAGTGGGCTTTGGAGACATTAGGTGTTCTGGAAACGACCGAGAAGCAAAGGTCATGGAGTACATAAACGCCGTACAGATACAGAAACTACCAATTAGTCGACATGGCTTATTGATCGCCCGAATTCCCCGTGCATTGGAATAGACTTCATGCTATGCTGAGATAGAGGACGGCAATAGGAGCAATGATGAAAGAGGTAGAGACGGCGTTGCTAGTATAGGCGGAACAGCAACGGGCCCGTAGTAAAAGAAGTCACAATCTCCCACTCCTAGGTGCAAGCCCCCTTCAAGTCGCCAGCAACATTTTCCCATCTAATTTGAGGATCGTCTTGGTTTGAAAATATTCCAAAGGTCTATTGAGACGAATTATCAATCGACGTGTTTCTGATGTTTTATCCACGGGGCAGGATTTGAAAGAAATCGTATTCTAGGGGTATTGAATGTTGGTTGGCGTCGATCTATGCTTCCTCAACCCATTTCTCGATGTCCTTGATCCTAACATACTTGATATGTTGGCGATGGAACGTGAAGGCCACGTGAACCACAGATTCCTCTGCATCAACAAAGATGCTGGGGTAGCTTAGCTCCCGATTAGTCTTCTCTATGGAGTTATTAGTCATGCAAAAGCCGTCGCCTTCCTCAAGAACTCTCTCCCTCCACGTCAAACCATCATCACTTGAAATTCCAACAGTTAAGGTCTTGCGAGGAGTTCCCCAGATTGCCGTCTTCCCGTTGACCGCCGCTTGATTGGGGCGCTTGTCGTCTTCAGGGGTGATGTCGTCGTACAAGCCTTCTCTCTTGGCCATTCCTGCTTCTGCAGCAGAACGGTTGAACACAATTGCCAGGTTTCCTGATGGCAGACGAGCGGCGCAGATCCCGCTGTTGGGGTTTGGCAGGGGCGTTGGCTTTGGAGCCGTCCAATTGAGACCGTCGGACGAGGTGGATCGATAGACGTTGTCTGCCCAACGGCTGCGGTAGAAAGCAATGTAGTCTGAGCCTTCCTTGCTCGGAATAATGGGGTTCATATGCACCGCGCCAACGCTGTCAGGGACAACACTTTCAGTCCATGTCTCGCCGTCATCTCGAGAGTAGAAGACGGCTGAAATATCATTGTTGCCGATCCATCTTTGTCCCGGCGTTGAGCGACAATGGAACACAGGCAGAATCCAAGTCCCATCAGGCAGGACCACCAGTGGTTGGCGAACGAATGCACCAGTGACACCCTTCAGGGGTTTCCGCGCTTCGGACCATGTAACGCCGTTATCGCTCGATGTTCGAGACATTATGTAGCATCCATCTTGGTTACCTGCATCCTGCGATGTGTGGAACAGCCAGATATCGCCTGTCTTTGGTGCTCTGAAGAGAACGGGGTTCTGGCAACTGCGATTGGTGTCTGAGGAGATCTTCTGTGGGCTCGACCAGGTGTCGGAGCCGGGCTCCTGCCGAGACAGCCAGATGCTAATGTCCGGCAGACCCTCCTGTGAGCCGCCGAACCAGGTGCACAGCAAAGTCTTGTCGGGTAGTTGGAGAAGGTTGGAGGCGTGCACTTGGACCGTTGCCGCAGGGATAGCGGCTGTATGCAAGGTTGAAGACGACATGTTTGAAGACAGAGCGCCAGATAGAAACCAGCCTGGAGGAACGTGGGCCAATGTTTGGTTGGTACAGCTTCAATGTTGACTTGGGATAGATGTCGTTTACTGTTGACCTCTTTGCTGTATCAGCGGCAACAATAGTGCATCCTGGCCGAACGCGGTCGCTTCTATGTATTTCCCCAAGATGGTGTTCGCCAAGTTGTTGTGACTATCCTGCCCCGCGTCAGGCATTCCCCGCTTCCATCAGTCCTCGCGACTCAGGATCCCACCGGCCGAAACTCCGGCCCCGCTATTTCATGTCCCGGGAGCGCCACGACTTTTAGCTGCCGTGTGCACACGGGCGAAGGTTGAAGTCTAGGACAAGTCGCCGAGTTTCCTAATTCTGCCTAGCCCCCATGAAACCTGGGGTTGCGGAAACCCCCTGACATTGAATCTGGGGATGGTGGGACTGCTGGCAGGTCACTCGGCCACATCATCAAACCATTGCAATTCGCGGCCTTTCAACTGGACGATCGTTCTGGTGACGCCGGTCTTCTCGCCGACTCTGTTGCATTGGCTGATCCCCATGGTTCCCCATGCAGTTGTGGCTCGAGGAAACGCTGTGGATTACGCGGGGTAGTTCGGCTCTTGGTCTCTTGGGGGCCCCCTCTCCCCGTGGGGTGGTAGTTGCGTTGCAAACCATTGACTCAGGCAGTACGGATATATGATACAGTCGAAGTCTGTCTTTAACTCATTCTACGACACCGGAAGCCGTTCGATAGACTTTCCGTCGCAAGCAACGTCTAACCTCTCCAACAACAACCTCCCACAGATTTGATAGAATCGATTGCAAACATGGGCGGCGGAGGCTCACTTTTCGCCTCTCCCGAGTGGAAGAAAGACCCTCGGGAGATTTTCAACTCCAAACTACTCCTTTTGGGCATCACGATTGCCTTTGCCGGTTGCTCCTATGGCTTCGACCAGGGTAATATTGGAGGCATCATGACGTTTCCTTCCTTCCGGAAGGCGTTCGGTTTTGATACCATCAGTACAGAGGAAGCCGACAAGCGAGGTAAGCTACAACTGTGAAACTTTTGATGGCTTCTAGTATCTAATACTGAAAACAGAGGGCAATATCGCAGCGATGCGTAAGTATATAGGATCTACGAGTGCGTCTTGTGATAATGCAAACCTAATATCAGACAGTTGCTGCTGGAGGTACTGCAGGAGCCCTGCTGGCAGCTCCTCTCTCCGACTACCTCGGTCGTAAGAAGGCTGTGACTTCGATGGCTGGCCTTTTCTTGATTGGTTGCTCGATGCAAGAGGTGCCAAACCTGGACGTCCTCTATGCTGGTCGCTTGTTGGCTGGCGTAGCCATCGGTGCTACTTCGATGGTGAGAAACACTGGAGACCGAGATTGACTGTTGGTGGTGTGCTGACCCTTCATTCCAGTTGGCCCCTCAATACCTAGCAGAAAACTCTCCCAAGTCGATTCGAGGCTCTCTTACCACTTCCTACAATTTGATGATTATCCTAGCTCTTGCTATTGCATTCTGGGTCAACTATGCCGTCAGTCTTTGGCCTAATCAAGACCCTAACAACAACAAGGCTTGGCAATTAGCCTTTGGTATTCAGCTCATTCCCGGATTCTTCCTCTTCGTCTTGATTTGGTGTAAGTACCTATCAATCCAACCTATGGCTTCTAGTGCGACATCAGCTAATCTCTCAACTCGCAGTTGTCGTTGAAACACCCCGAGCGCTTCTCGCAAAAGGCAAAGATGAGAGGGGCCTGAAGAATCTCTGCAAGCTTCGAGGCTTGCCTGCAGAGCACCCTTATGTTAGACAAGAGTACATGGAGATCACTGCTCAGGTCGAAGCAGAGCAAGTGACCGCCAAGGGTAAGTGCCAAGGTGCCACGAGGAGTAAACGCCTTCAATTTGCTAACTCGTCTAGGAACAAACTACCTTGTTGTCATGAAGGATATCGGAACGAACGCTAGCAACCGTCGTCGCCTCTTCCTCGCCATCATGTTGTTCCTCTTCCACAAGCTTACCGGCACCGACTCGCTCAACTATTTCGCTCCCCAGATCTTCGCCATGATTGGCGTCCCCAAAGGTTCCAGTTCTCTTCTTACGACTGGTGTATACGGGGTTGTCAAGCTGGCTACTACTATCGTCTACGTCACCGTCATTGTTGATCGCGTCGGTCGTCGTCTCCCCCTCATCATCGGTGCCACCATTCAGGCCACGGCCATGCTCTACATTGGGCTTTTCATCCGCTTCTCTGATGTGAAGGCAGGAAGTGGCACGACCCCTGGCGGAATTGTCGGTATCATCATGTAAGCATGCCTTTTCTCCCTCATGTTACCCGAGTATGAGCTAACAATTATCAAAGGATCTACCTCTACGCTTTCGGCTGGTCATTTGGACACTCCGTCGCGCCGTATTTGACTGCGTAAGTGTCCCTGCGCAAGGTGTGCAAGACATGAGTATCTTCCTAACACCGTGTCTAGTGCTGAAATCTTCCCGGCTCGTATCCGATCGTTCTGCATGTCATGCTGTCTCTTCACGAACTGGATCGTAAACTACGGGATCACCTCTGCTACGCCCCACATGCTGCGGACGATGGGTTACGGCACCTTCCTTTTCTTCGCTGTTATGACCTACATCGGTGCGGTATTTGTTTTCTTCTGCTTGCCGGAGATGAAGGGCCGCAGTATCGAGTCCATGGATGATTTGTTCCAGCATTCTCTCTGGAGCATGTTCAAGCGCGCCTATCCCACTGAGGAGGAGAAGGTTCGCCACGACGTGCAAGAGAGGCTCCATGAGAAGATGCAAGGGGAGGAGAAGGATGTTTCACATGTTGCCATGGTCGAAAGTAGACGCGTGTGAGCTGGTTGTCGCGATTGCCTCAATGGTGAGAGTCCTGAGGGTTGGAAGAGTCCAAGTTTGTCAAAGATGAAGATGCCTTAGCATTAGCGGTTGTCGATGTCTTTTGAGTCACAAAATACCCAATGTCTGGAGTTCAATTGGCGTCTTGAATTGACTTTGCGTGTCTCCGTATTTCTAATTAAATTGAGTCGGTTCGAACATCGAGCGAGTCATGGTCTTCTTCAATGCATGCGTGCCCACTTTGAACGCGCAATCTGGCCGGAGATGCAAGATACTGCGAGATAAGATACGCCTTCCCCACTAGATCGCGTCAATTCAACGAGCGAATTAGATAAGAGCAGTTGAAATGACAAGAAAGGTGTGCGGAGTCAGTGGCCGATGACGGTCCATGTCAACGCCAACGCGGGGAAGAACACATTGACCGATAACAGAACACTAAACTAAAACAGGAAAGTGTCCCAATAATGTCTGACTGAAAAGTTCCGCTTATTCCTGTCTTTAATCCACTCACTGTGCTTGGGTTTCCATCGGGGTCCTCTTTTTCCCTCTCAACACCAAAGATCCCTACGTCACGCCTGTTACGCCCAACACGCCGCCGCATATCTTCTTTCACCACTCGCCGTGACCTTCCTTTTGCTCAATTAAGCGAAGACGAATATGGCCTCTGTTTCTCAGACTGATCCGCGCCGGAGGAAAGGGTCTAAGCACGACAAGACTGGTTGTTTGACCTGCCGATATCGGTGAGTTCACCAAGCACCCTTACCTTTTCGGCATCCCCTTCATCAGTGCGTGTTTCTCACAATCTCGGAGGACGTAGGCGGAAGAAGTGTACCGAAAATACATTTCCAGTCTGTGGCGCATGTGCGCGTTTGAAGTTGAAGTGTGTCCGAAGCACAACTCGCGATATCGTGCCTACCAGCTGGGTTGATCGCAAACAGCAGTCAACCAAACCGTCGCGTGGGGTTCCGGACGCCGATGACAACTCACCACAGCGTTCGCGATGTTTCCCACTCTGTCCGCCAGTATCAATTATCGAGCCATGCGAGCCACCACAGAAGAGGCAGGTCATGCGATATTACATCGAAATTCTCAGTCATTACCTGACCGTCAATGAGCAGTTCAACTCATTTCTATCAGGTGAGTCACAAGTTAATCATACATCGCAGCACACAAGGCCTAACGATCCTGACTGCTACAGCGTTCTTGCCCATGGCTATGGAGTCGTCTGTCCTGTACGACGCACTTGTCTCATTCGCCTCAGGGCACCTAGCTTTGAGTGACCAATCGTACAAGCTTTCGGCAATAGAGGCTCACTCAACAGCAATGACGAATCTCGCGACGGCCTTGAGCACACCACAGAATGACATTACTTGGTATGAGACCAAAGCAGCAACGTGTCTAGCCTTCGTGATAGGCGAGGTTTGCGCGGGTAGCAACCGGGGATGGTACACCCACCTCAATGGAGCAAAGCACATCATCGAGTCTGCTAGTGTGAACACCAGCTCAGGAGTTACACTGCATGGACCAGATGTTTTCAAAAAGAGTTCGGAGGGCCAGTGGATCCTTCGCAACTTCGCGTATCACGATATTGTCGGTAGCGTCACGCTCCGGAGGCGGCCTCTGCTGGACTGCAGTTACCTAGACGGCATTACCGACGTCGTTGATACCTACTTGGGTGTCGCAACAGAGCTTTTGCGCTATGTCTCAACTCTCTGCTTTCTCGATGAAGAAACCAAACTGGACCTGGACTTACCTGCCGAAGAGGCCGCCAGAAGGATGATTCAGTTTCACAGTACTTGCGCCGAGGTTGAACAAGAGCTGCAAGACTGGCGCTGCCGCCCTGATGCTGCGCCAGAGCTAGTCGCGTTAGCCAACGCCTTTCGAAGCGCGGTGTTGATCTTCCTTTACCGCCTCGTGCGCACTCGGATGGAAGACGAAGCCTCATCTGCAGAAGACGATTGGCTGAAGGCGGTCAGTGGCTGGGATATTCTGCCGACAAAACTTCGCACACAGGTCTCAAATATTCTAAGGCACGTCTCCGACATCCCAGTCGGTAGCCATGCCGAATCGGCAATCCTCTTTCCGCTGTTCCTTGCGGGCGGCGAGGCAACTGAGGAAGAGCACATGGAGGCAGTCCGCAGTCGACTGCAGATGACTTTGAAGAAGCGACGATTCCAGAATATTGCGTTGTCTCTGGATATGCTCGAAGACCTCTGGCAGAAACGAAAGTCTGAGGACGGAACTCGAGTCGATTGGACGCAGATCTTGGACGCATCTGAGGAGCCTCTGCTTTTGACATAGACTATTATCATGCAACAGCTAAGTAGTCACAGTAGTCATTCTCTACACTACACCCTCGCATGATTGGCAAGTTGCGCCGGGGTTCTGGGTCTAGTTTCATATGCTCCGCATGGAACAGCTGTGGTCCAACACGCCAGAGTTCTTCGAGTAACCCAGCCTTCAGGAGTTCAGACATGCTGTATTCGGCGATTGAATTCAGAGGCACCATAACCTCACCGCAAGTTTGCCTGAGACCAACCCAGAACAGCAAACACTCTCGGGGCAACGAGAATCACATTCCATCAGCGTTAGCAAGCGACAACGCCGACCAAGGCGCTACGGTTCGATCCCGCTCGACCTCGAAACAAAGTGTTCGCCTCTCGTTACACTCCAGAATCACCGAAACAAACAGGGCCCTTTGGTGTAGGGCTGGTGTAGGCAGGCGGACAGGGTCTCATTCCCAACGAAGTCGGACCCGCCGGACCTCTAATCAGGCGAGCCCGAGGGCACGATGCTGGGCTCTGGAACCAATACCGGTGCAGGCGGCATCGGCAGCTGTTAGATCGACCTGCGTGATGATGCGACAAGTCGGCATGCTGAGTACATCCTCTACGCGAGGTAGGGCCGTCCAGAGTGTTGCAGTAGGAAACATGATATTATGAAAGGTTTAACACTTTGATTTCCATCAGTCTTCGCTGATGCCAGATAGTAATTAATCTTCTCTTTCAACTAAATCTAGCTTCAATGTGAAATCAATTCATTCCACCAACTTCCACTCCACATACTTGAACTCAGCAGGCACCAGGCATGGTTTAGCCGATGCTCCTTGTGCGTAGATGGCAAAGTGAGCACCTGTGTTGGGAGACTCACGCCCCGAAATCCGATGCGTCAATGCTCTGCTGGAAACTGAGCCAAGGCGCTCGCCAAGTAGCACTTTCTCTTTTGTCTCGGAGTTGGTTGTTACGTAAAAAAGCTCGTAGCCCAGTGGTCGTGCTTGAATGGTGAACTTGGCCTTGGTCTCGTAGCCAATGCTCACAACGTTTTCCTAAGGAACTGTTAGCTGCTTCACAGCTCAAATAAGACTGCCATATGTTGCATAATTACCGTAAACTCCCCCTTCTCATCGACCATTTTGCAAACGATCTCGTGATGGTTTTCGGGAGTCTTGCGCAGACCGATCGAGGCATAAGCAAATTGGGACCACCAGATGGCCGTGCCTGCTTCTTCGCCGACAGCATCCGGATGGAATTCCAGCTCCACTGTCCAATCCATCGAGAACTGTGTTTGCTTGCGCAGAAGCATGCTAGGACACTCAAACTCCGTGATCTGGTAAGCGCCCCCGTAAAGATGCAAGCCTGTGGAGCCGAGCTTGTACGCGTTTTTGAGGGGTGTCCTCAGATGATACCATCCAAGATCGAGCTCGGGCCCTGGAAACTCGTCGCGCCAGTGAGTCTCCTTCTGCTGGGCTGCGACACCATCGGCCTTCATCTCAAGGGTGATTTTCTCCCTGTTGTTGACGATGGGCCACCCGTCTTCCCATTTCACTGGGGCGAGAAACGTTTCACGTCCCAGTTGCGAGCTTTCAAATCCACCATTTTGAGGGCGCACGCCGAGAAAGACTGCCCACCACTTACCGTTTGAGTCGTCAACAAGGTCCAAGTGACCTGTGTTGCGGATCTCCGGATGGGTGTCGTTGAAAACCATGGGATTCACCGTTCCTTCGGGGCCCGCCTCCCACGGACCAAAGGGGCCTTCTTTGGAGCGGAAGATCCACTGTTGATGACCCTCATCCGTGCCACCCTCCGCCGTGCTGAGGTAGTAAAACCCGTCCTTCTTGAAGATATGCGGTCCCTCGGCGATGCCCAGACCAAAGTCAGAAAGGCGGTTCCAGCGGATTGGTCCGATGCAGTCTCCGGTGGACAAGTCGATAGCGGTGGTGAAAGACGCCAGTCCCAGACCATGCCGCTTTATGCTGGCGTCTTTGATCTGGTTGACCGCGGAGAAGTAGACTTTCCCATCGTCATCAAAGAAGAGCTTTCAGTTCTGGTGTTAGTATGTTTTTGTATCTTAAACAAGTTGCGCAGTTTCCGCACCACGTACGTCCTGATCGATTCCCGGCACATCAAAGTAGACGGCCTCGGACCAAGAGTCACGCTCCCAGATGTTGTCCGTAGTCACATAAAACCCGCGGGGTATGGTAATGTCCTAATCAGTCATGTCAGTCAAAGCTGTTGTAGGTCCAGGCGAGGACAAGTTCACGCGAGAGCCTGAATTAAACTCACTCACCCATTCCTTGGGACGAAAACGCTGGGTGCAGCCGACAGACACGTAGAATCGGCCCTGCCAGTGTCTTATTGTCGGCGCCCAGATTCCCCCAGACGGCTCAGTCGTCCTCATGTCCAGCTGAGACCGCCGTGTGAGGACATGACCGATGAGTTTCCAATTCACCAAATCTTTGCTGTGATATATGGGAATACCGGGGAAGTATTCAAAAGTCGAGGTAACAAGGAAGAAGTCGTTGCCAACGCGGCATATTGATGGGTCTGGGTTGAAACCTGGTATGACTGGATTCGAGTATGACATCGTAAAATTCGGTTCGCAAACAGAGTCGAGAATGCAGAGTGCTTGAACACAGAATCACTTAGTCCTCCTTGAGGGGGTGGCGTTTTCATTAAGACTTGTTCTGCATCGTGATATGCTTCGTCAGGCCGGGACGTGTGTTTGATGTCGACGGCCCCGCTGACAGGCTCGGATATCCCGAACTAAAGAGTTGAGATGACTACCATTTTCGGACAAAAGCGCAGTTGCGCAATCCTCCGCGGCGAATTATCACCAATTCACGGTCGCTAATCAGGCTAAAATGAGCAGGTAAAATGCCGACAGGCGAATCCGTTGTTTCACTTACAAGGAAATCCCGGCATGCTCCCCCGGTCGAGGGCATCCAACGTCCCGCCCAATGCCACAAGACGCCTGAGACCCTCAGTGCGGAGTAAAGTCACTGAGTACTCACCGAGGGACGCGAATGAACTGGATGAGGTTTTGGCCGACGGGAGAATTGATAGATTGTAGCGTTGGGCTAAGACTGGGTCATTCTGAGGACGTGGCTCTGGTGGTTGTTGGCGTTGCAGAACCGGCTTTTCCGCAGATTCGATTTCATCCGGGGAAAGTGGACGAAACTCCGGAATCCCCAGACTAGTGGGTCATTACCCCGTTACCCCAGACTCGTCTTCCGGTAGTAATAGATGATCAAATTGAGAAGCTGCAGTATGTAGTTTGCCAGACGAAGGAACTCACAGAATGCCTGATCCATAAAAGTTTGCTCTCCCCCTCTCATTGTTTGGTTTTGTCCAGCGCTGTGAAATTTTATTTACACGGATAAAAACACTACTACGCCATACAACATGGACATTACGAAGCTTGACGATGTTTCACTGAAAATGGTGGAGCGGCGAGAGGAGGCCACGATCTCGCCTTGGGAGTCTGCGAAAGCGAATCCCACTATCATTGCGCACTGCTTTTGTGCTGGTGTTGCTTCCATTCTCTGGGGCTTTGATATCGGTAATTTCGATTCGAACATGGCACTTTTCGGCAACTAGATAAACGAATTGACGCTGACAATTCACTCCTCTCAGGTATCAGTACAATTACTATCGCGTTACCTGGTTTCAAGATGGTTTTTGGCTATGAATACGAGGGCCAGTTGCTCGTATCTGCGACCTGGAACGCGTTATGGGGGGCCATGACATTCTTGGGCATGCTTCTTGGTATCCTCGCCCTCTAACATAGTCTGGTATGAATATAGTCTAACTGTTGACTAGGAAGTCTTATGTGTGGCTGGGAGTCGGATCGATTTGGCCGGCGCTTAGGATTTCAGATCGCCTCGGGCATATCCATCCTTGGTATTGGACTTCAATATGCCGCCTCCGAGCCTGGTCTACTGTTGGCTGGGAAGATGGTGAGCTTCACTTGCTCAACTCAGGCAGACCTCCACCCCTTGTACCGAGAGCTGATTGATGCCAGATCAATGGCCTGGCGTTGGGCTTCTTTCTAACCCTCACCCCGATCTACATCTCCGAAATCGCACCGCAGCCTCTCCGACCAGCGCTGACAGCCGCTGTCAACCTCTTCATCAACGCGGGCCAGATGACGGCCATCAGCATCGGCAACACGCGCTTCTCTATCCTCTCGCCTGCCTCTTACAAAGTTCTTTTTGCCGCGCAGTGGGCGTTCCCGTGCTTCTTGGTTTTCTACACGGCTGTCATGCCCGAAAGCCCCTGGTTTCTCCTCCGCAGCCAGCGTGAGGAAGACACGAAGAATGCTTTTCGTAAGCTCTATCCTCGCAACGCGAAACGTGCCGAGGCTGCACTAGAGTTGATTCGGAGTGCTATTACGGAGGAAAATGAGATGGTCCGTCTACAAGATGGGGCGAAGTATGCGGACTGCTTCAAAGAAACAAACTTCCGGCGCACTAGAATTGCATGCGGCATGTTCTTCGTGCAACAGTTTACTGGCATTGCATTTTACGCGCAGGCGTTGTACTTTTTGGGCATCACGGGATTGCCGGTGAGCTTGACGTTCAAGCTTGCGCTCGGCGGGTTTGGGCTAGCCATGTTTGGGAATATTGTGTCCTGGTTCATCCTGAACTACGTCGGTATGGTGAACCCAAGTCAAGAATACTGTCGCGGTGATTTCAGCTGACACCTAAAAACACCAGGTCGACGAACCCTTTTGCTCGTTGGCACCGTCCTCAATTTCATGCTACTCACGACGGTGGGCATTGCGGGATGTTTTACCTCCTCCACCTCTCTATACATTATAGGATACCTTATGAGCTTTGCGCAGATTGTCTACGCGCCGACCATCGGTGCCACGACCTGGGCGGTCAGTGCTGAGGCCAGCTCCCAGAGACTCCGGGCGCGTACGCAGGGCGTAGCCATGTTCAGCAACGCCATCATCAGCTGGGCTATGGGTTTTGTAACGCCCTATCTCATCAACACTGACAGCGGTGCGTGCTTACAAACCTCATCTTGAGACTTTGCTTGAATCATGTGCTGACAGTCTTGGCGATAGCGAATCTAGGAGCCAAGGCAGCTTTTGTGTGGGCGGGGCTTTGCATTGTGAGTTTTGCGTGGGTATGGTTTGAGGTCCCCGAACTGGGGAGGAAGACCACCTCCGAGCTGGATGAGCTTTTCCGGCAAAAGACACCCACCAGGAAGTTTCGATAGTCACAGGCGGGACGATGCGTCGTTATTGAGATACACGGAGCCCATGTTGTGCCGAACGGCCATCTGTTTTCTTGGCGGGGCGAGTTCGCTGCATGTGACGCTTGGGAATATATAGTCCGACCTAGAGCGTTGATCTTTAGATCCTATTAATGGAACACATTATTCAATATGTAGCTCACTATAACACTTCTATTATTTATCTTCCCATCTTCCGGCGTTTCTTTAAGCCCGAAGTCGGTTTTGAGCTCCTGGCTCAACTCAACCTCCTTCATGCAGAGAGCCAGAACAATAGGAACAACAGCAAACGGAATTAAAACAGCCCAAACTCTCTTGAGTGACTCAGTATACACATGGATGATCTGTTCCTTGAGCACTGGCTGAGCGTCAAACTGCTTAATGAACACACGGATGGCATGCTCGTATGCGCCACCGTGGGAGAGCAGGTCACGCACCGACGGCTCAGGGATAAGATGGAGAAGCTCGTCGAAACGGGAATTGAAGACGGCGGAAGGGATGGCGGCACCCCATATAGCTCCAAAAGACCGCGCGAAAGCCCATGCGGCGGTGGCGATGGCCACATCTGATTCGGGCACCGGCGCCTGGACAGCGGGCAGGGTAGCGGTCAGGGAGAGACCGCCGCCCAATCCGGCGAGAACTTGGAACGCGATCCAAATGGCGGTGGAGGAGTTGGCATTCAGTGTGGTCATGCAGCCGACCGCTATTGACAGGAGGACAAAACCGGCAACTATGACCATCTTGCAGTGACCGGTTACAGCTATAGCGATGCCGCCGGCCATTCCAGCCGGGGCAAGAGGGATGACAACGGCGAGGAGTTTGACCCCAGACTGCAGAGGGGTGGACTCGAGGAGAATTTGAAAGTATACTGGAAGAAAGAAGCTGAGCCAGCTGAGGACGATGCCGTGCAAGAAGGTAATGCCGTAGCCCAAAGCACAAGACATGTTGTTGTAGACCCGAAGAGGCATGATAGGCTCACGGGCGAACTTTCCCTGGTGTACACCAAATAATAAAAGCCCAACAAACCCTGCCAGAAGGGGCAACAAGATATGCCATGATTTCCAGCTGTAGGTAGTGCCTCCCCATGTCAACGGGATGAGAATAGAGACGACAGCGCATACGAGAATGAAGTTGCCCGGAGTAGTCCACTCGTCCAGGTCGTTGAGCAATCGTGCCCTCTCGTTTGTGATTGACGCGTAAGAAGAAGAAGACAAGGGGGAGGGCGGCCGCGCAAATGGGCAAGTTTATATAGAAGACCCAACGCCACGTCGTGTTGTCGACAATAGCACCGCCGATGATGGGACCCAGAATGGAGCCTAGGGTGCTATGAACAAATCAGCAATAGTCCTAATATAGACAAGAAGACGGGACGATGAATACAACAATATCATGACCATGGACAAATATTTCATGCGATCGCGCAAAGGGGTAAGGTCGGCGATGATGGTATCCGTCATGACAAACAGGCCTCCTCCCCCAAAGCCCTGAATGAGGCGCGCGGCAATAAGCATAGGTAAAGAAGTCGACTCGCCGCAAAGTCCACTCCCGAGTGTGAACAATGATAGAGCCACGAGCATAGGAATTCTCCTGCCAAAGATGTCGGCAGCTTGCCCCATCAATGGTTGGACAACGGCAGTAGTGAGGAAGTATCCGTTCATGGTCCAGATGTAGAGTGCGCCGCCGTGAAGGTCAGAGACAATGGTTGGCAACGACGTGGCGAGGATGGATGCATCCAAGCCTGTCAACAGCATAGCGAGACAGAGTCCGGGAAAGACGGCCCAAAAGCGCCAGCCTTGAGTCTTCCAAGGTGTCGCTGGGTCGGCATGATCGTTCTCAATGCCTTGCTGATCGGCTGAGGTTTGAGGAGCCGTAAGGGTCTGTAGAGGTTCATACGACATGACAGGTAAAGTTTTCGGGTCTGTTAATTGTGCCATTTGGAGGGTCGGGCGTGTTCTTGATTTTGATCGTAGATCCAGAGGAATGATGGAATTCTGAACGCGCTTTGGGCTGAGGGTCCGACGTAGTTCACTCGGGAACACCAGAGTACCGATAAAAGCGTAAAAGGGAGAAAAGGGCTATGTGGCCCTGTACTCATCAATGAGAGATGCAAGCCACATTATGTGATAGGGCTGCCGGCTGAACATTTTCGTACAAAACTTTCGCATCGCCTAGAGGTCGGCGAGCGGAAATTCTGCACCAACACTGCATCAATAACAGCAGGCTGCGGAAGAAAAGATCGACGTGGCTTTTCCGGCCTTGGGGGTAGAATTGCAGCCCCAGCTTCGCTTCGACGTGTTTTCGTAGCGAGGCTAACGGGAAAAACTCCTGACTGTGCCGCAAGCAAACAATCAAAAGTGATCCAACATGAGCCCATTTCGGTTGCACACACCCGGTTCTTCACGAATTACGGAAAGAAGTCTCCTGCTTCCCATTGATCCTATTTGCCGCCGTGCATTACCCCAAGAAACAGGCACGTCAAACAAGGGAGAAGTGGCAGCACTTCCAAGCCTATTGAAGGGCACAAGCTGCTGTTGAAGGGCACAGCAGCATCACTCATATGACAGAAAGCAGTGCTGGTCTGCTAGAGAGAAGATGCCTGGTATACTTATTGCCTTGCTGGTTCTCACGTTAAATGAACAGAACCTAGTGATCTGCGAACTAAAGAACTAATGTGTAAAGGAACTAGTAGAGTTTGAGGTTCACACACCTGAAGGAAAACATGTACCTAGACATCTATTTGTGGACTGTTATTGGTAACATGAAAGAGATTGACTTCACAACGGCCAGAAGAGATAACAGATGTGTTAATTACCTGCTTCGGTCTGGACCAATTCCCAAGTGAACCGAATCACTGGAGGTAAAGGGTACGGGCGGCTGCCGTTTGCGTAAAATCGGCGACCCGTTGAAGCGTCTCATCGCTTCCAAGACACTCATGACCACCCTCGTGCACGATGGTCTGAAAGACATGCAAGTCGCAAAGAGGTGGTAGAACTAGCCCCTGTTGGGCGTATCCGTCGTTGGCACCAACTACGTGCACCGTTGGGATCTGGATCCTTTGCGATGGGTCCGGGCATAATGCCTCAGAAGGACGTCGATACTCTGGGGTGCAGCCTGTTCAACGTCCGGGTTCCTTCTCTCGAACTCATTGATTACAGTGGCTTTCATGCAGTCCTCCACCCAATATTATCCATCTTCTTCAGGGATAGCACATCCAGCCGTATTCAGGCGTTCCGTCCCAGGTCGCAGCTAGCTGAGAATATTGCAGCCAAGAATCAACTAGTCAGTGCGAGCGTGTGGAAGGTGGAAAAAACAAAGAATTTGTGAAGAAATGTGGGATACTGGTGATTTTCAAGATAGTTGTAGCATATCCATGCTTCACGCAAAGTAGTTGGTGTTCTGTTCTAGTTCGAGACAGTACATGTCAACTCAACTTGTCATCAGAAGATGATGGCTATATAGTAATAACAGAAACTGGAGACCATGATAGCAGATGATAGCCATGATGCTATCAATGGCGAGAACGACAATAGCAAACACACAGGAAATGAAGTTAGTTGCTCGAATTAACGTAAATTACAGGAGACACTCTTTTTGGGGCCCAATTGCGTTCGCAATAATTACGCGACATTTGAATGAGACAAACCAAGAAAAAATTCACGATTGAAGTATTCATATGAAGAAGAAAAGAGACCTTGAATAATTTGGAATATCAGCAGCAAAGTCCTGATGCGCTGCCACGCCGAAGAACGGATGCTCGCCCACGTGGAAGAAGACCGACGACCCCGCCCATCAACTCCGCAGTGGGACACGCCAGATACGCCCTGCAGATAAGCCACCGACGTGCTTATCGAATCGGAGGTCAGTGATCAGCAAGTAGCAATGAGAACCGTTGAGAGGTAAATTAACCCGATAAGAAGCGGCCGGCATTGTTGTAGCTTTGACCGTGATAAAGGCCTCGGACTCTAGAATTCAGACCTTTGCGGCCTCAGTTCCTACACTCTTGCATCAATCTCACGAACGCGACGTCTTGACCATTCATAACATTCTCAATGTCATATCACAGGACCTCCGGAAGCATATTCACGATGTCCTTGCGAAGCAAAGCATCGCCCTTGGCAGCGAGGCTCTATCGAGCTCAAGTGGCAAGGATGTCTACCACTTCATCTGCGGGGGCTGCGGTCAATGCGACAGCAGCAACCGATGCAGAGCTTCAGCCAGCGATCGCGAAGATGATGCCCTCAAACAAGAGTGCTGTTCTTCATCGCAGCTTGAAAGCGGCACCGCCACAGGTAGTCTCAGCGAACGGAAAGTACCTGACCTTCTCCAATGGCCAGACCATTTTGGACACGACCTGCGGGGCTGCGGTGGCTTGCATTGGATCCAACAATGAGCGCGTTAAGAGTGCGATGATTGCGCAGCTGGACAAGTTTGCCTACTGCAACTCGATGTTCTTTGGGCATCCCATTGGGGAAGAGTTGGCGGATGAGCTGATTCGAGGAACTGATGGTCTCATGTCAAAGGCATATATCATGTGTTCCGGTAAGATGCACGGACTTGCAACGTTGAATTATGTTCGTGCTTGTTTCTAACCGCAATAACGCAGGTTCGGAGGCTATGGATGCGGCGATGAAGATGGCGCGTCAATACTTCGTTGAAATTGGCCAACCGCAAAGAGTCAAGTTCATCGCCCGAGAAAACTCATACCATGGCACAACCCTTGGCTCACTGTCTATTGGCGGCCACGTTGCACGTAGAAGTCTCTTTACAGACATGCTTCTACCTAACATCGGTCGAGTATCGCCATGCAATGCGTATCGCGGCATGACTGAGGGCCAGACAGTCGAGCAATACGTCGAACAGCTAGCTGATGAGTTGGACCGCAAGTTTCAGGAGATGGGCCCTGAGACTGTCTGCGCTTTCGTCGCTGAACCAGTCGTTGGTGCAGTAAGCTTTCATCGCATACTTTTCGTTCAGATCTGCAAAACTAACTAATTAATCAAGGCCCTTGGCTGTGTGCCCTCGGTACCCGGGTACTTCCAGGCGATGAAGAATGTTTGTGATAAGTACGGTGCTCTTCTGATTCTCGACGGTACGTAAACGTCTCTCTGATTGCTCTTGCTTTCATTCACGTCGATACAGAGGTCATGTCTGGCATGGGTCGTTGCGGAACATTGCATGCCTGGCAGCATGAAGGCGTTACGCCTGATATTCAAACCATGGCTAAGGGCTTGGGTGGTGGATATGCCCCTGTCGCCGGTCTGTTGATGAATCACAGAGTTGCCGATGCCCTCACAACCGGCACTGGGTAAGGGTAGCCCCGTTTTGGTTAGGGCCATCGACTCACACATTCAACAGGGCATTCTCCCATGGACACACCTATCAAGGCCACCCCGTTGGATGCGCTGCTGCTTTAGAAGTGCAACGCATCGTGCGAGAGGACAACCTGATCGAAAACGTCAGACGACAAGGTGCTCTTCTTGAGAAACTCCTGCATGAACACCTTGACGAACATCCTTATGTGGGCAACATCAGAGGAAGAGGCCTCTTTTGGGGAGTAGGTTATGACGTCTCCCACTTTTTGAAATGAAGACTGCTAAGATGGATCTAGATCGAATTTGTGTCCGACAAATCGACCAAGGAGCCATTCTCACGGTCCTATGATATAGCTAATAAGGTGCATCTGAACGGGCTCAATGAATTTGGTATCAGCCTCTACCCAGGTAACGGTACAAAAGATGGAATTTTGGGGGACCATGTTCTGCTTGCTCCCGCATATACCAGCACAGCGGCAGAAATTGAGGAAATAGCCGCCAGAACGAAGGACTCCATCCTTCGCACGTTCCAAGACCTTTGAATCAGCAAACAACATAAGTCAGAAGAAGTTATGAAACAGAAAGATTCCACGGTCGCAAGCGTTTTAGCTCCCGAAACTACTCAAACCTTCCGCCGATCTCTTTTGACATATCTTAGTTGTCTCTCAGCAATTCATATATCGTCATTCAAGGAGATTGTGTAGATCATTGCATGCCGTCTTGGCCTTTTGAGGGAATATCTGACCCGTCCGAGACATCGTTTGGTTTACGACTGAGACATGGAGATTCCCGCAACGGCACGAAGCGTTCAGCTGCCCCAGCTTTGTGAAACACACTTTGACTTAAACAGGCAACGGTACTACGACCGGTATTAAACGTGGATAGTGACGTAGATGCTTTCAGTCAAAGTTCGGTGGGGTCGTGCCTGCGCCTAGGACACAAGACCATTTGGAAACGGACTATGAATATGATAGTGATGTCACCGATGAAACCTACTCTCATAGGTAGGAAGACGAGTCTAAGAACGTTCTTCGAAGCTTCATTATAGGGACAAGAAGTGAAATTCGAGCCCTCGTATTTAAATGGATGACATGTTCCTTCAGAATCAGGGCGGTTCGAACAAGACTTGGTCATTTTCGACATGAAGCGACTAGCCATCTCGGGATGAAGTGCCGAATCAGACTCCGAATTCCTGATGAATATGTCCGCATTTGGAAAGACACCTTTCGTGCCATTGAATGCCTAATGTGGTCAAATTCCTCCAGCCGAAATATGGGGATAGGTAGTTGATCTCTCTCCTCCGCATTATCCGGGGAACTAGTGCATCTTGCTCGGCAGAACTTATGCGACTGTCTCAGACAAAGCTTCAGATTGGTCACCGATCTTTTGATGTTGCTGATTTACATGTGATGGCTAGGCTCGTATAACAACAGCCGGAGGGCATCTTCCAAACTCGCTTAACAGTCTGATTTCCGTCAGTTGTGTGGCCTTCTAACCTACGAGGCCGAATCACCAAGCAATTATCTTATCATGTCTTGTCACTACCCAATTACTGAGCACGTGTGCGCTCATAATCCCACAAAGTCGGGAACCCACAAGAAGCGGTTGATCGTGTGCTGTGATGGCACATGGAACGACTCGTAAGCTACCCCTAGCGTACTTCAAGAGCCCTCTTGGCTCCTTTCACGGGGAACAACCCCACTGACAGCGCCGAACGTACGAAGCAATGGATCAAATGGCTACACGACGAATGTCAGCAGACTCTCCACCGCAATTGCGCAAAAATGCTGCACCGGCATGCCACAAGTCGTCTACTATCACCGCGGAGTCGGCACAGAAGAGTCCCTTGCAGCTAGGACCATTGGCGGAGCTTTTGGCACTGGCGTCCTGACGGTAAGTAATCTTGCGAAACGAGATTCCGCTATGCACACCTGCCAGAGACTGACTCGTAAATCTGCAGGACATCAAGGACTGCTATCGGTTCATTTGTGAGAACTACAGCCCGGGCGACGAAATTGTGATTGTGGGTTTCTCTCGCGGGGCCTTTACTGCTCGATCCGTTTCTGGGATGGTGTGTTCCATTGGGCTTCTCAACAGCTTTGGCCTGAGCAACTTCGGAGCCATCTTCGACGATTATCAAGACTTCCCCAACTGGACCAAATTTGCTGCCTATGACGAGAAGAAGCATCTGAAGGCCTTCAACCTGACCAATGACTTGCATCGGCAAATGGCGGCCAAAGATGAGGCTGAAGATGAGAAAGAAGACTGGGTTGACAGGTTTGGGTACTTCGACGGAAAGGACATCAAGGACGTTGAGAAGTCCAACTACGAGAAGAACAAGCAGCGCTTCAACCGCCTCAAGATGATAGGGTACGAACACAACAGACAGACAGAGAGGTCAGTGGAAGTCAAGGTGCGCAAGATGGTGAACAAGTATCGGGATTACCTCAAAGGCGTAAGTGGTGTTCCCGCTTCATGTGGAGCAAGAGGTTGCCAACTACCCTGGAACCACGACTGACGAAGAAACAGTTCAGAATGATTCACTGTGTGCAAGGAGAGGACGGCAAGTGGGCCCCCGAAGTCGTAAGAGTCAAGGCCGTGGGTGAGTAATGTTCAGAACGCAGAACCATGTCGCCATGCAGTTTCTTCGGCTAACAGTTTTGCGAATTTCAGGCGTCTGGGACACGGTTGGTAGCCTCGGTTATCCCAAGATGCCATGGCGTCTGGATATCGTCCGGCCTGGACGTGACCCCAGAGAGGTGAGTCAAGTAGTCTGGCTTTTGCTTCAAAGTCTTTAGACTCAAAAGCGACGCGACGTCGCCTTCTCAGTAGCTGACTTGTCATGTTAGTTGCGCTTTGCTAGCCGCAACATCTCGGACAGGGTTGACTATGCATTCCATGCACTTGCATTGGATGAGTGGCGAACCACTTTCAAGCCCACCTTATGGGGCAAGGCCGAGGGAAACAAGACAACCCATCTTCGCCAGGTGTGGTTTCCAGGAACTCATAGCGATGTCGGTGGAGGAACCGAGGATAACCGTAACCCTCTGGTCTCGCTTGCATGTAAGTCATCTTCCAGTATTTGACATGTCCAATGGTTGGGATTGAAAACTAACTATTATTTAGGGATGGCGGATCAACTCTCATCTATCGGCGTGGAGTTTGTTCCCGAGGAGATGGTTCGCGTCTTCCGATCGGTGGGCTTCAAGAACGAGCCTCGGCAATGGGGCATGGCTATCATCACCAGTCCCGGGGGATTCACGAGTGTGCCTGACAAGGTGTACGATGCAGTGAAGTCCCCCGTCAACTCCTTCATGGGATATAACACCCAAAAGGGAAGCCGCACGCCCGGCCTGTACACTTCTCAGAAAGGTGATGCCCTCGGGGAAACTCATGAACTCATTCATCCATCGGTTCGCATTCGCTACGTATATAAAGGCAACGACCTGACCGACAAGAGTGAATGGACGTGTCCTGCACTGACCTCGATCGAGAATGGGTTTGAGATTCGTCGGGCGGCAACAGACCGACCAGAGTGGGCCAAACGACCTGGACCGACTTACGGATTCACCTACAAGACACTGACTGGCGATGTGTCCTCTATTCACGGAGGTATGCCTATCGAAGACTCCATGGTGGTGCCAAAGCAGATGCCATTTGAGGAGGACCTCTACCAGCCCGAGCGCACTGAAGGCTGGATCTGGGAAACCCTGCGCCAGCCTAACCATGAGCATGGAAAGTGGGTTTGGCAGGAACTTCCTGCGGGAGGAGAATTGAGCAAAGACGAGCATGGGGAGAGATGGGTCTGGAAAGAAATGGACCCGATGGTTAATGGAGGTGAGGTCAGGAAGGTTGACGATGGGGAGAGGTGGGTTTGGGTCAACACAAAGCGCAACATGACCCTCCACGAGGAGCAGATCGGCATGTGGGAGCGTCTCTACATTAGGACGACGAAGGATGAGGTTGAGATGGAGCAAAGAAGACGCGCTAAAAGCGCAAACTCGAAGTCTGAGAAAGACGCCAACAAGCCCCAGCCTGGATTTTTCGGACGCACCTTTGCGCGCATCGGACGCGTCACCAAGGCCGTCGGCACCGCAGTCACTGCCCCCGTCAGAGGTGCGGCGTACGCCACTCAGCAAGTCACCAACTTCATCGGCGACATGTTATCCACAAGGGTGGCATCCAAGAGACAAGTCTTGGGACTCACGAAGAAGAGGAACCAGGGTACCTATGGTTACTATGATTTCATCTCTTGGCAACACGGAGATTTGAGAGAGCGCCGGAATCTCTCCAACGGGGGAGCTTAAATCATAGTCTACAACTAGAGGCTACACTCAGTATTGTGTTTTCATTTGTCAATCATTATTTGAATTTCATTCCCTAGTTCCATCGTGCCCTTGTTGTATAAAATGTCTGTCCAGAGCGCCCAGTCGAGGATTTCTCGGAATTCTATTCCCGCGGTGAATGACAATGTCGCAAAAAAGGCGGGTAGCCCAAGGATAAGGTAGCTGACCCTTCAGCAATTATGCAAGTCTATCTCTGGACGTTTTCCTCGTATAGCCCCAGATATGTCTGTATACGCGTATCCCGGCGGCTATCTTAATTTAAACCCGTACATTTGGAAAAGCCCAGCCGTATACCGTAAAGATGTGGCTATGTAAAGGATTTAACATCGCACAAGGGGAAACAAGCGTCGACTCTGACGAGAAACATCTTCTTTGGCAATTGATTCTGTTGCTCCAGAATCTGTAGCCAATTTCAAAATGCTACGTTTAGCAACTTTATTTACTTTCATCGTCGCTGCCGTCTTGGGCATTGCGAGTTCGGCTCGCGCCCAGGGCTCCTGTCGCTGTGGTGATCCAAGCTTTCTCGCGATACGTCGCGTCAACATCAGCAGTGCCCAATCGGTTCAAAATTGTACTTCTTATAGTGAGTGAGGAAATCAAATCAAGCTTCCATGATTGCTGACGGCATCATCAAGTGATTCTCGATGCGCGAGGGTCTGGTGAGCCTCAAGGTGTCTCTCTGTCATTTCAAATTGCCATAGAACGCATAATCGCGAACAGCACCGAGATCACTACTCAGTCCATCATCTATCCGGCCAGCTTCGATCAGAACGTCTCCGTCGGCGTACAGAACACTGTCGATATCATTCTCCATGGCCTTCGAGACTGCCCTAACCAGCGCTACCGCAAGTGCAATTAAGTCAATTTTGCCCCCTATACTTATTAACTTAGTAATCTTTTTCCTAGGCTTTAATTATTAACTAACTCATAAGTATAGTAAGTTAAATACTATAGTAAATAATATTATTACTACTTCCTAATTAGGTAATAAGTAAATAAAGTTATAATACCCCTAATAGTCTAAAATAATTCTAAGGTATTATTACCCCCCTCTTTAGTTAGTTCTTATTTAGTTAGAAGGTCTCTATAATATCTAATATTATTAAGAACCTCTATAATAAGAGGCTTAACTTAGTAGTACTAAAAGCTCTCTTATAATTAGCTACTATTACTAATATAGTAGAGATATTAATAGTAAATTAAGAGAACTTTAGGAAAGTTTCTATATAATTTATTTATTACTATATTAGGTTAGAAGTAATTTCTAGAAACTAATAAAAGTAGAGATTAAACTTATCTATCTAAGGTAGTATTTAATAGTATTAGCTATTAACCTATTACTAGTAGTAAATATCCTCTATATCTTTAGTATTAAGATTAATAAGAAGTATACTAACTTATTAGTTTAATAGTAAGATCTTATTAAGTTAATAATATTACTAATTAAAATACTCTATAAAGGTATTTAGAGCTTTCTTAATCTATCCCTTTTAGTAATCTTTACTCTATATATCTCTTAAATATAAGATATTATATAATAAGTATAAAATAATTATATTAGAGAATAGTAGTAACTCTCTAAGAAACTTATAATAATTAAAAAGCTTCTATTATACTTACTTAATACTATTATAGAAGAAAGTCTACTACTTCTTATTAAGAATCTTAAATTATAAAGTAGATTATAAGACTAATAATACCTAATCTTTCTATATATAGGTAAATAAGGCTTAGATATTATACTAATAGTATTAAGCTTAGCTAATATACTTTTAAGATAGCTATAATAGCTAGGAGGTATTCTTATTATTATTATTAACCTTAGGATTAATACTAATATTATAATATATCTTTTAGTTAATAAGATATAAGAGAAGGTATTTAATACTTATTATAACCTCTTAGAATTAGCTATACCTATTATTAATACCTTAGCCTTTATACTACTTTATTTAGTAATAGAAAAACTTAAGGATTATTAAAATCTTAATAAGAACCTTCTAATTATTAATAGAGAATAGGTTTAACTCTAATATATATTACTTAATATTATTATTATTATTATTAACTAATAAGAAAGCTTAAATCTCTACTTTTTTTTTATAGCCCTCTTAATTATTAGATATATATTATTCTAATAGGTATTATTATTTAGTATAAACTAAATCTCTTAGTATAACTTAGAGAAGATCTAGAAGTTAGAGCTATTATTAATCTCTACTACTACTTTCTAGTATTATTCTATCTATTATAGAGAAGTTTATATAAACTTAATAATATTCTAAAACTAGTTAATAAACCTAAAATACTACTATACCTTTATATCCTTATTATATTACTCTATAAACTAATAGTAATCTAATTTAGCCTTAAGAGTCCTCTAGTTCTTACTAAATAAGAAAGTTTAAGTTATAAAATTAAAGATATAGCTATAGTACTATATATATTAAGCTTAAATATCTATCTCTATTATCTCTAAGTTAATTTATTAATAGAAAACTTAGAGGTAAGTATTATTATTTATAGTATTATTAATAACTATTATTCTAATATAGTTCTAAATCTAGTATTAATTAATAATACTAATAAGAGTCTCTATAAAGCTTTTACTACTATAGTTTTTATAATATTAAGGGAAAACTAGAAAATATAACTATAAAGTACCCTTATTATTAATAAAGTAATTAGTAACTACTATAAAGATATAAATATTAAATAAGGATTATAAATTAAATAATAAATATATCTTTAATATTATTAAGTAGAGTTTAGCTATTATAAAAGTTTTACTATATTAGAAAAAGTCTTAAAACTAGTTTTAAATAGAGCTTTAGTTTTATAAGACCTTATTAATAACTTCTATATTATAGTACTAAAAGATCTACTAAAAGAAAATATTCTTAAAGTAAGTAAATAGTAGATTAATAGAGATAATAGAAGTAATATAGAGATCTTTAAGGATTATAATCTTAGTTTTTAGGATATTAATATTAATAAAGTGAAGTTTTTTATATAGAGATAGTATTAATATAAGAGTTAAGGGAGTAAAAATAATACTATTAAAGTCTTTATTTAATAGAGGAGAGATCTTATAGATATTATAGCTACTTTAGTATTATTAAAGTATAATTTAAATAATCTAAAAACTTAAAATAATATACTAAAATAAGTATTCTTATTTAGTAGTAGTAATAAGAGTACTAAATAGTTATAAAGCTCTTTTTATATTATATTACTAGTAACTTTAGAAGGAGGTACTAACTTTACTCTATATAACCTTAATAAGAAAGTAACTATAATACTAAATCTAGCTTAATTAACCTCTACTTTACTTCTATAATAACTACTTTTTAATTATATACTTCTAATTACTTATAATAATATAAAATAAGTTATTAATTATAAGATTTAGAGGAGTACTAATAGTAAGAGTAACTATAACTTAAGTTAAGATTTAAGTATAAGGGGTACTTAAAAGTATATATATATTAATAGTAAATAAGGAAGTAGTAATAGTAATTAATATTATAAGAAGTATAAATATATA